>NW_028262358.1:17948597-18100914 GCF_047370975.1 Nipponia nippon
TTCATTATTTGTAGACTGAATGAAGATTTGGTCTCAAATGTCTCTCTCAAAACTTCTGTGTGTAATCTTTAAAGCAGCAATTGTGAAATTAATGCTAGTGAACAGTATACCTTAAGTGCTATAAAAGTGAATGTTGCATATATAATAGATGTAAATGTTTGAAAGATTTAAGTAAAACTCCTTCAATATAAACATCAATATTTTGCAGACAATTTGTTTATTGTTTGGCAAGACGTTTGGACTGTTTTAATGTGTTACGGGGTTTAACATCCGTGCTTATTCATCAAAACAATTCTGCAGTCTTGTTTTACCCATTTATCAAGAGTCTAAGGAACTGTACAGTTTTATCCGTTTTATTCATCCATCCACTAATCTGCAAATCTGTCAAATTGGTTTTGTACGTGACTTTCCTGTAAAATTATTGTTCATTGTTAGGATGTATATATTTAATTGTATATATTCTTTTTATAGGCCTAAATATGGCAAAAAAAGACAGTGCTTCTGAAACCAACTT
Organism: Nipponia nippon; assembly: GCF_047370975.1. Taxonomy (NCBI): domain Eukaryota; kingdom Metazoa; phylum Chordata; class Aves; order Pelecaniformes; family Threskiornithidae; genus Nipponia; species Nipponia nippon. The sequence goes on from NW_028262358.1 coordinate 17,949,112, forward strand.
TGTGGCTGCTAACAGGGGAAAAACTGTACCTGCAAAAGACGGTAACTAATTTATTTTTTATTTTTTAACGTCTTGAGAAAAATTTTGGGTAGGGCAGAGGAAGTGTTATTACTGCCTTACCCCTGTAAAAACCCTGTATTTACACCATAAAAAAAAAGTTGCCTTGCCCGTCTGTATTCAAGTCCCAAGCAGGCTGTACACGTTTAGTTTTCCGAGAGTAATTTGTGTGGCTGTTCGGCTGGCATTCTCTGTTGGTTTGGTAACAGCTTCTATCCAAATACATGGACAAGAATATAGACAAGCCCTTAAAGCTGAAAGCTGTCTCTTCATAAATCTTACAGAGGATCTGCGGAATTACCTTCTTGGGTTTGAGGGGGACCTTTTGCCCTTTATCACTGCTGCTTAGATTTTGATGAAGAACTGTGCATGTATTCTGTTGGAATTCTTATCCTCTCCTCTACCTGTATGTGCAAGCTGGTATAATAAAGTGTTGTCATCGAGCAGCACTTTACAGTCTTGGCGTTGTATCATGGAAGACTCATAATAACAAACTTCAAATACGAAAAATGAAACTCTAGCTTTTTAAAAATTTCCTTTTACATATGAATCATTCTCTGCAATTATCTAGTTTCAGAATTGGATAGTGACTTCTACTGCATCAGTATTTTGTGTGCTGAACTTTAAACATCAAGGGACCTCACTTTCAGGGGTGCCTTTAACAAACTGTAAAAATCGGGTCTCCTTGGAGGTTTTGTCTATAAAATCATACTACAACTGTCAGTAAAAGCAGTATTTCCTTGAAATAATTTGAAGTGTGACTTTGGATATACTCTTTCTGAAGAAAAGCATCTTTTTATATCCTCAGTCAGTGAACGGTTGTGAGGAAGAGACTTGGGGAAGAGACTAGTGTCAGGTATTTAAGCACTGCCCTATATGATACTTTTTCAGAGGTGAGCTAAAAAACTTGTGTAGACAGAGGCTTCCAACATTTTGTTCATGGAGGGCACTTAATGGCTTGTTCTTCAGGTTCTGGTCACACAATGAAATTAATTGGCGGTACAGTGTCTCAGTTTGGTGGATACAGGACGATATCCACAATTAATGGGACTCCAAAGGCTTTGCAGGCTGTAAGTGATGTGGAGTGAGGCCTCATTTTGGGATCTAGTAGTTCAGATGATACTGCCATAAGGCAGGTGCAGAACCTTTAGCAAAATCCAACATCCAACTTAGAAAGTAGCTGTCAGTCGTTCTTTGTCAAAGAGGAAGGCTGCTTCAGCCTGGGGTTTTGTTGGAGTGTGTGCCGAGTCTGGTAATTTGTTTTTTTTTTTTTTTTAATTTTTTTTTTGACACTAGGGATAGAGAGTCTGTTCATGAAATATGCGGATGATGCTTGGCAGATAGTTGACTGGCTTAATATTAAACGCGCCCCCCCCCCCCCAAAAAAAAAAAACAAAACCCAAACAAAAAACCAACAAAACACCCTCTTGACAAATTGGAAAAAAGATCTTGGGGGGAGAAAAAGATGCAGCAGAGTAAGGACAACTACAAAGTTATGTAGCAAGGCTGAAACAGTGTAAATACACCCTGGAAATGACATGCCTGGTAATAGTTTTGTAGAAAAGGACATGGGGATATTGAGCATTACAAGGCAAATGTGGGTCATCTGTGTCGTGGTGTTGCAAAAGGGGCAAGGTCCTGGAATGTATAAAAAGGAGCGTCAGCCACGAGATACGCGACGCGACCTGGATGCTTTACTTGGCACAGGTGAGGCCTCAGCTAAAGCACTGCACCTGGTTTTAGACACTGCATTTCAAAAAAGATGTGCATCAACTGGAGAGAATTCAGAGAAGACGCCACAATAACTGGAGGTATAAAACATGACTTAGGAGAAAAGACTGATGGACTGATGGAATTTGTGATTGTGTGATTAAAAAGATGGAAGATTAAAGGGATAAACCAGGAAGCTTTCAAATATAAAGAACAGTATAACCCATTCTGCATGTGTAACGAGAGTCAGAAATCTTGAGCTAAAACTGGTAGTTTAAGTTTTATATTGGGGGGAAGAAACCCTGTAACGCTACAGATAATTACGTGGTGAAATATATAGCTGAGGAAGTCCCGAGATCTCCCTGATGGGAGGTTAAGAACAGGTCAAATGCTGACCTGGCAGGGGTGATACAACAAGTAGTTGTTTTGCCTGATGGAGGCGGAATGGTTATAGGACCTGCTGAAGTCCCTTCTGCTCTTCCTTCTCCCGCCTCATGATTTCCCACAAAACGAAGTGCCTAAGGACTGGTTTAGTTTCTTTTGGTTTCTGCACTGGTGCATCAGCCGTTTTTGTTGCGTTCGTGTACAAGCGCTAGGTGGTCTGACCGCCAGTGAATCCATCGCTGGACTGACTTCCAAATTAGGGACTTGCAGTACATGTTTGCAAACGCACACGTGGGTTTATACCTTGGACTTGGAGTTGAATTTTGCCTGTTTTAGTCACCATTTGTTTAGTAATTTGCATTTTCTTCATTGTAGCATAGCCGCAGCTCTGAGAGTCTTTAGATTTCTGTCCCCAGATACCTAAGCTTCTGCTTTGCCCCACTGCATTTGCCTTTCTGCAGTTCTTTACTGTTTTGCCAAACTGGAGGATTAAATTATATTGAACACACTAACCCTGTGTCGATATCGAGGTGCTTTGGAAAAACTAATGAATTGAGCTTCTCGGAATTCTGGAAAGTTTGATAGGCAATACTGTATTAGTTTTTCACACTGAGAAACTGAAACATAGACATGTCTTGCTGTACCCTGCCCTATTTTGGGCAGAAGGGGGTAGGAAAGGGGAGAACTGGGGAGAGCCTTGAAAAGGCAGGAGGAAAGCTGAACATAAGTCTTATTGGACAGTTTAGACATCAGGGTTTGCAAATGGAGATAAAAGTGATTTATTTCCCGTTCTTATTTTATAGTACAGATTTTAATATTAATACAGTATGTAATGGAATATAGTAGGCTTTAATCCAGACAATAATTCACTCACATAATATCACCTTCCTTCCACTTCTCATCAACTCTTTGATAGGCTGGATGCTGAAAGTGTGGTGGTATGATCTCCCATATTTTAATAAATACGCTTGGGCCTGTTTAGAAAAACTTTGTCCCAGAGTAACAAGGGGCTTTTGGAGACCTTTTCCGGCACTAAACGATTGCCTTATTCCCAAGGCAGGGTCAGATGTACCTATGCCATTCCTGACAGGTGTTTGTGTAAATGCTGTGTAACAACCTCTAATTTTGGCTCTTTACTTTCTGTTCTGCCCACTATGGAGAACAGATAACTGCCTTCTTACAGAAGCTTTCCCTTCTGCTTAATCTGTCCTTTTCCGAATATGATCTCTGAAGGACTGTTTCCGTTTATGTCTTTTAGGTTTTCCTGTGTACAGCAGCTCTTCCTCCTCTACTACCTCCTTGGAAGGCAAGCAGAATTACTGCAAGAAGCGGAGCTCAACCAGCAGCAATAAAAAAGCAGTGACTAGAGTGTCTTCTGCCTCATCGAAAATTAGTGCTGGTATGGTCTGGTTTATTGAGGTGTGTTTTCGCAGGTGGAAGTTTACTGCTGTATTGAATACTTAGGTAGAACTGCTTGTGCTGTTTCAGAATGTGAGATAGTTCAAGACAGACACTTGGGAAGTAGTTTAACCATAAACTTAAGTTTGGCAACTTTTTAGAACATCTTCAAGAGGAAAACTGTTCTTGTAGTTGGTCACTGTGCCTTTCAACTGCAGAGAAAAGACTGTAGTCTGCAGTTTTCATGCTGAAGCAAAGCAATTCTTTGTCTAAGCAGAATTTGCAGCGTGTTGCCATGTGTTAAAGGTACGCTGTGCTAAAGATAGATACTCTATTTACCAGTCAGTTGGCTCACTATTTAAGATTTTCTTAAATTTTAAAGATATAATGTCACTAATTTCGGATCTTGTTCTTCTGTTGAACAGGGTTATATAGTTCTCCGGCTACAAGGAAAAATCCTTTTGATGAAGGAGAAATTCAGGTTGGAGACAGAGTGCTGGTGGTAGGACAGAGAACAGGCACTGTTAGATTTTGTGGGACGACAAAATTTGCACCAGGTATTTGCAGCGCTCCCTGTGCGTGTTGTAGAACCCTTATGGGATAACTTACACATGAGCACGTGAACATTAAGAGAACTCCTATCTTTTTCCTCACTCCCTCCACAATTTTCTAAATTTACTGGTTTGTTTCAAAGTTCTTTCTCTCTCCTGTGCTTCATTGAGTATTTTTTTTACTTTAATGCAACTGCTAGGAAAAAATAATCGTTTAAAATGTGACTTTTACTTGTCCACTAACACTGCTTAATTTAGGAGAAATATTTTGATCTTGAAATTGTAGGTATTGTTACAAAGCTTTCTGAAAATCCTCAGTTTAGTCTCCAGCATGGTGCAGTTTATTGAGGTCACATGCCTTTACTCCTTACTTTTTGTAGGAAGCCTTTTTGACACAGCTCATCTCTTGCAGTACCGGTACTCTTATGTCATTTCCCTGTCTCATTCTCATCTTCTTGGCATCTTTAAGAGGGTAATTGTGAACACTTAAATGTTCACAAACAAACCTTTAGGTCACAGGACAGATGAAAAGTTATGAGCACCTCAAACTCTACCACCATTTTCTCCTCCATCTCCCTTTCAGCTCCCCCCTCTCTTCCCCTTGCTAAAAGACACATTGCAGTGAAGCCAGGTGTTTTCAAACAGAAGCGAGTTGTTGTAAATTATGGAAACTGATTTCTGAATACTACCTTTTTGTAACCAAATTCTGTGTTCTTTATGTCCTTATCTATAATCTTCTTATTGCAAGAGTAATGCAAAAACAGTTGGTAAGTTTAAACGAGGTCCGTTTGGTTGATATGTAAGCGGCAATACTCTGCCTTGACACTTGGTGGCATCAGTATTAAAAAAAAAAAAAACCAACCAAAAAATGTTAGAATGACAGAATGTGAGACTGTGGTACCAGCTCCGTACTTTTTTCATTCTCGCCCCTTTCCCCAGTTTCATTGTAGGCCGTCCTTGCTTAAGATATCGCAAATAACTGATTCTACACTTCCATGTGATCACTCTTACCTTCGTGTTGTTACTTACAAAGTAAACAATGAGAAAAGGACTGGTTTTCCAAAGTTCCTATAACAAGTGTAAAATCAGAAAGCTGTGTGACAGTGTAAGTCTCTTCCCTCTCCCTCCACGTTAGGGAATGAAATTTTTTGGAGAAAAACATGGTATTGTAAGAAGTGAGGATGGAAAGGTCACACATCTTCACCATTTGCAGAACCAGGAATTTATAGAAAATGTAAAACAGATGCATTTTTTTAAGCATCTCAATTCTAATATGTATCAAAGCTCTGGAAGTTATCCAAACTTTATTTCTTTTGCTGCAATGCAGATCTTTATTTAATTCTAAAAACAGGAAGGGGAGAACTTCTGAGATACCGAGCCCTTCTAATTCATAAGCTGTCATTCCTGCGGTTCTTGAGCTGATAATTAGAATTACCATTTTATCCAGTGCCTTAGTACCAAGTGACTTGAATTAAATTTTGAATCTTCTGGGGATGGATAGCATAAGGACTGCTAATGGAGTATGAAATTTAGCACCTTTACATAATTAGCTCACATTTATCACAGGTTATGAATGATCAAGCTTATTAACATCTTGATGCCTATTCAGTGTTCTGTACGAGATGAATCGCCGGCCGGTTCGGATTCTAACACCCTTCTCTCAATATCATACAACCGGCCTTGCAATTTGTATTAATTATAACTCGCTAGATGGAGAGAAGGAATGAAGTAATAGCAAAACTTTAATTTTACTGTTGATGATCTCAGATGAGGCATAAACCATGTGGTCAGAGGACTAAAGAGGGAAACTTGAACCACTGCTGCTCTTCTTGCCTGTCTCCTTTTTATCAAATAGCTACTGTTATTTATAGTCGGTAACGTTCTGTTCGGCTTTAGTGTATGTATCAAGGGTTTTACCTTTTCTCTATTAATTAAAATGCCAATAATTTTCTCGAAAGCATATGAAAATGCTGAGGTAATTCTCTTTAGATTTATCATAAATTTTTGCATAGTTACATAGATTAATAATAAATATATATTATAAAATACCTCTACAGTTTCTAAGTAGAACCTCTTTTCCTTGATATGGGTGAATGCCAACTGTAGCAACTGTCTAGATGAAGAAAAGCCTGTGGTGTTTTGTTCAAAATACCATGATTTTACTGTTTTGAAATGCAGGATTCTGGTGTGGAATTGAATTGGACAAGCCTCACGGGAAGAATGATGGTTCCGTGGGAGGCGTTCAGTACTTCAGTTGTCTCCCCAGATACGGTATATTTGCACCACCATCTCGTGTACAGAGGTAAGCACTGAAGCTGTTGTAACGTTTGTGTTGCCAAATGCTTTCTGAATGCATTTCCAGTGGGAAACAAAGTTTTGCAGCAGCTACAGAAGAAATACATGTTTTCTTCTGCTAATGGAAGTTTATAACCTCCATTAAAAACCTGGTGGGTTTTAGATCAGCTTTTTGAAAGCAGAGTATAAATTGGAAATGCAGCTCTCCCTGTTTCTCTTGCAGCCACGTCAAGTATTTTCATTCCAGGGCCTCCATTTCTGATAGTCTGTGTTCATTAAACCTTACTTTCGTGACCCAATCCTGATGTGCTGAGCTAAATTTGGTTATAAAAGGAAGGTGCCCTTGGATATGACTGAAAATACTGTTCTCATTCCAGCTAACAGCACAGAGGAACCAGAGCACCCACCACTTTGTAGTCTCTCCGTTAGGTTTCAGGAAGAACAGCTGAGGAATACTGTGCTCGTTCCTCCTGCATTTGTGTCTAGTTACTTTGCTGGACATGTTCTTGCTTTTCTTTCCCTGAAGATCCTAGCTCAGCCAAACGGTTAAAGAACTTGCCTCAAAATTAGACATGCTCTATTGCTGTGTAAAAGGCAAGTAACTTGAATAAACTAGTTTGGCTATTCTTACATACCAGCCTGATTACAGCTGCAATGTTCGTGTCTTTTGGGGGTGGCTGGAGAAGGGAAACAATCAGAACTCTCTCAACGTTTGACAAGCAGGACGGCAGCAGTAGGTTTGTTCAGAGTTGAGTTGAAATGACTTCTTCATTGTGTTATTGCTTTTCAGACTAACAGGTTCTCTGGATTCTCTCACAGAGACTTCGAGTAAAATAAATCACGCTTTTCCAGGTAGGTGCGTAAGACACTCTCATTTGGCTTAGGCAGCCGACCGCAGGCTACCGTTCTACAAGCAGAACCTACTGCACAAAGCCCGCTTCTCCGAGAGCAGAGCAGATGTTCAGGGGACCCAAATGCCAGCCAACAGCCTGGCTGCTCCCTTCCTACAAATGTAGCCTGCAGCAGGAGCTGTGGAGGACTCGGTTGTTATTAACCCTACACGGGCAGAGATAATTATGTCAGAGTTAAGGTTGTTGACGCTCTTCCCGTATTACCGTATTGCATGCTAGTCAGAGCTAACCATAAATTGAACCTGCTCCTCAATCTAAATTGACATTGATGAAGGGATCAGTGTAGGAAGGGGTCCATATGAAATTACTAAAAATTAAAATTCGGTGAGTTACTTGAAGCAGTTATTTTTCTTTCTCCTTACCTAAGCTTTTTGTGAAAAGGCTGCTTCAAATTACCCTTGTTTGGTTTGTTTAATTTCATTTCTGTCCTCTCTGAAAATTGGAATGCGTTATGGACACTTACTTTCATGAGAAGTTTCATCACTTAATTTCCAAATTGGAGGGGAGAATGTGTAGCAAATGTAGTGGAAACAGTGTAAAAGAAAACAAAGAATATGAGGTCATAAAGGGCTCTTTTTTTTTTTTTAAGAAGTCCTACACAGCTTATGAACCTTTCCACTTAGGTTTTAGACGCAGTCTAAGCACCACTTCCGCATCTTCACAAAAGGAGATAAACAGAAGAAACTCCTTCGTTAGGTGAGCGTCTTGAGTTTAAAATGTTTGGCTGTTAGCTTTACTGTTTCTTGTTCAAAAGAAAAGCTTTATGCATGTATCATATCTAGACCTTTACATGTTCATTTTTTTTTTTCTTTGAAAATGGACCAGAAGTAGACTATTTTTCTGTGGGTACCCAGGAGTACAGTCCTTGGATTCAGGTTGGCATTAAAATTGTTTTCCAGTTGTTCATCACTGCATATTCTCCAAATTCTTGTATTTTCGGACAGCTGGGCGGAGTTCAGAGGGTCTTGTTAAAGGACTTCAGTTTGTCCTGGTGATCCCGACTGACCCTTGCATGTTAAAAGCTGTTTTGCCTAAACTCTGTCAAGCCCCACATAAAATGCTTTGTACCGCTTTGTTTACCAGTACTCTCACCTACGGCAAATATTGTAGATCCTAGCATCAGGTGAAAGGAAATTGATTCTCCAGGTATTTCACGCTGCCGTGTGTCCTAGCCTGTTAATGTTATTACCTGTTTTGCTATGATGTGAGATCAAAACCAATTTTTTTTTTAAAGGGAGTTGAGGTTTTTTTCCACGCACTTCACTGAATTACAGATTTGCCCTGAGTCATTTGCAGAAACAAGACTTCCCCCCCCCCCCCCCCCCCCCCTTTTTTTTCCTAACTAGATCCAAGAGCTCTGTGTTACGGCGCAGCTGGAGTAACAGCACCACGGCTAACACTGAGGGACCCGTGAAGCTGCACGAAGGCTCTCAGGTTCTTCTGACCAGCTCCAACGAAATGGGGACAATCAGATACATCGGTCCTACGGACTTTGCACCGGGGATATGGCTTGGACTTGAACTCAGAAGTGCCAAGGGAAAGAATGATGGCTCCGTGGGGGAGAAGCGCTATTTCACCTGTAAGCTGAACCACGGGGTCTTAGTTCGACCTAGCAGAGTAACCTATCGTGGCATTAACGGGGCAAAACTTGTAGACGACATTTGCTGAGCCAAAATCTGCTCCAACAATAGGAAAGAAGTATTTAAAGCACAAAAGACCCCATCTAGAATGCAAACTTATTTTTAAATTATTAAATCTGCATTTGCATTTTACATATATATAAGTATATATGTGTGTGTGTGTATATATATTTTAATATATATATAAAAATAGAGAGATAAAAAAAGTCCAGTCCCATTAAGAAGTGAAAGCGCTGTCCTGTTTCTCCTAGTGACACAGCCCTTGCCTGGGAAGGTTATCGCAAAAGCATCTTGGGTTTGAGATGCTGTTATTATTCGAATAATGTTCCAGTTAGAGAACGCGAGTATCTATCTCCGACGTCCTCTGAAGTTGCTTTGTGATTCATGCAGTATTTAAACGATTTTCCTCCATGTAGTAATGAACTGATAATGCTTTGCGCATTGCCTGCTTTTGACAGAGGAGGTGGTTAATGAGTGACATCAGTCTGGTTACCAGGCACTTTGTCAATTCCAATACCAGCTGCTAGCAATAAGAAAGGAAAAAAAACCAAAACAAAACCCTTTTTCAAGCCAGTTGTGAAGTATTTTTACATTTTATCATTCAGATCCCTCCTCTTCTGCCCCCTCCTCTTCTCCCCTCCACAACGAAAAGGGCTGATCAACGTAAGTATTTGCGGCTATCCTAGTGAACGGCAGCAATTAAATAAAAAGCCTTTAAAAAGCACAAATATGCTGCATGTCAGTCTGTACAGTAAAAAGCACTTTTTGTTGTATGCATTTGTAGAAAGAGCTACGCATAAGAAGCACTCTTCAAAATAATGCACTTTGCACTCTCCTGGAGAGCTATCCCTCATTTTTAAAGACTTTTTCTTGTTTGGTGTGCCGCAGGCTATGAGTATCAGAGTTTTTAAATGCAAATAAACCCAGAGTGGAACTATACATAATAGCCTCGTCATAAATATTAAGTCTGTATAACTACAGCATGGCAATTCCTGCCAGTGGTATGGATTATATGCAGGTTTTCAAGCAAGCTATTAACATGATTTGATTTGTTTGTGATACGTGTTTCTGTTTGTTTCCTTCGGAACAGTTTCCAGTATAAATTTCTTGTAAGAGTCTTACGATAATAAATTAAGGATAGTTTTAGGTACAGCATTGTAACACACCTCGATGTGACATTATTTGCATATCGGCCTTTTACAACAGCCAATAGTTTTGTCCATGTTTTAAACATGTAATGTATTTTAATTGCTTAGCGTATGTAAACATTATCTTATCAGGATGGGTTTGTGTTCCAGAACAGTGATTTTATTCTTAAAAGATCTGCTCGCTCTTACCTACTTGAAGAAGCGACACTTTAAATTACATCACAATATCCTATTTTTAGACAGAATTCTGCTGCTGTTATCTTCTTCTAAATATTGCTGTAGCTGTTTTTCCAGAGCTGTATTTAAAATGATGCATACTGTAGTCTATAACTTATGGGAATTTTTAATTGAATATAAAAGCTGTAAATTTTGAACATAAAAAAATTAATGCTTTATATTTGAAGATGCAAATATTCAGTGATGTACTGAACTTTGTCCAATATCTGTTTCTTGCTGGTATTAGTAAAATGAAACCCTGGTGAATAGCATGGCAAAAAATTTTTCCTTACGGACTGTACCTCTCGCTTCTGTTCGGATGTACAAATGAGGCAAACGGGATACAGCACGGAAGGGCAGCTGTAGTCTGTTATCCCGAAGCGTTTGTATCTTCTGGCTGTTGGGTACAGACCTGCCCGTTGTCAAACACAGCGTTTGTACAGCACGTTTCACTGGTTTGGTCCCCGCCTCGTGCGCCTGGGTGGGCAGTTCAGTTTCCGTGCCGAAACAGTCGCTATCAGAAATGCTGGTTTTGCCTGCCTGACAAGACGGAATGGGTGTCGCTGCTTTACCTGACGGGTAGCTGGAGTTCTTTGGGGGAACAAGTGTGTGGGTAAGGCAGCAAGCCCAGGCAGTTTGTTACAGTCACGCCATTTCTGTGTGGCATCTTGCACAGATGAAGGAATAGATGGGGATAACCTCTTCCCAAGAGTTTTCTGATTCACTGGTAACTCTTTTTTTTCCTCCCAGGGTGTCAGGCTGCACCGTGCACAGCTCTGTAGCTACACCCAGGTCAGCTGGAAGTGGGCTCTCGGTGGCCTGCGCTAGGAAAGGCTGCAGGACTTCACAGAATCCTGTCTGGTGGGTAGAGAAGAGGGCATATAGGTATTATCTGAGCATTGGTGTAGTGTGCTCTGCCTTCAATTTCAGCTTCAGCTAGCTGCGTGCTTCTCCTGAAAGCTGTGGCTATCATCAGCTAGAGCGCTGTTGGTTAGAGGAGCAAGTCAGGACCCGTATCGGTAGGGAGCTGTGTTTTGGTAGCACTGAGAATCTTCTGCGAAGAAGCAAGAAGCGCTGTAAATTTATGTGGCCTGAAACAGAAATAAATCAGTTCCTCCATTCCAGAAAGGATTACTGATGGCTGTCTTCAGGTTGGTGATGTGAAGGGATTTGTGCTTCCCTAAATCCAAGGTAAGTTGCCATAATCCTTTTCTCCAACTCTTGCAGGAGGACACTTTGTGTCATAAAAAAAATTCTGAAAATAACTGGCAGTGAAGTTTGAAATGAGGTGCTGTGCTGAGGCCTGTATGATCACAGCCCCCGACTGGTTAGAAAAAAGACAAATGATCCTCGGAGTCCCTATAAACCATACAAATAAAATATCTTATAAATAAATAACCAGATGGTCCCCAGCAATGCTGTGCTGCCTGTGCAGACTTGGAGGCTTGTCCTTGTTCTGCAGCATGTCTCTGGGGTCCAGTTTCAGAAAACGAACTTTGTCAGTACTCTCAGCAATGAAATCTTTCAAGCTTTGTTGGACAGCAACTGGAAAAGAAAGGTTGCAGGTGTGGCAGGAGGAGAACCTTCTTGAGGTGTCCCCCAGGGTGGGGAATTCATTTCCAGTGAGTTCAGTCTGCTTGGATTCAGTGACTGTTTTGCAGATGTTGACAGTGATGGTCTTCTGGGCAGGGAGCGCGTGCTTCTACAGTGCTGCTACCCAGCAAGATCTGAGGCACAGGGATCCAAAATTGGCACTGCAGATTTGCAAAACACAACCTAGTTTCGCTGACAAGTTAGCCCTGTTACCCGTGGGAGCGCTGCATAGGTGGCAAGTCCAGCGTTTACATCACGGCTTTTACAGAGTTCAATTTTTGCAGAAGCCTTGTCAGATACCCGGTAGAAACTGAAACCGCGTCCATGAAAGCCACATAGCAGAGCACCCACCTGCATCCTTTTTCCTGCCTCGCTGCAGACAGACAACTCTGGGAAAAAATGGGAATTGGAGCAAAGGTTGCCAGCCAGTGCCAGATCCAAACCAGTATGTGTGTGGTGGCTGTCCGGTGACTGGCTCTGCTCCTACAAGAGCACAGGAGAGCTCTCTTTTCAGTTAAGGTAGGGAGGAACCGAAGGGTGGGCGAAATGGAGGGAGAGGAGAGGTGCCTGCCGGATACCTGCTCAGGAAAAAAGTTGTTAACTAAACCACGGCACTGTCCTGCAGGAGAATGAGCATGTGGATAAGCAAGTGAAGGAGAATAAGGTTTATAGGTAAGTCAGTCCTAATTTCAAGGACCATTTCGTGAGAAAGCAGCTACCTATGGCACAGGAGTGGTACAGGGAGGGGAAAAAGGTGAGCATTTTGGGGCAGCTTCCGATGTTTGTCACAGGACTCAATACTGGCACTCCACTGTATTAAAACACAGCTTGTAATTAGACCTACTCAAAGTCCATGTCCGCACTCAAGGAAAAATGCTGTCTTTGGCTATAAACATTTAGGAATGAAAACACCCAAATGCTCTCTTCTGCTGTGGACTTTGTCCTCCTTTTATACCGGCCAGTTTCCTGTAGGTAAAAGCCAACCTCGGTGGTTTGCAATAGAAGGAGCAGCACCTTTCTCTGTAGGAAGCTTGGAGGTGTGACATTTGCAATGCAAACAGGTCTTAAACGCACTGCTGCTAGCCGGAAAGGTGGCTGTCTCAGTTCAACACCACACCTGCCCCTGTGCGTGTCGGCGCACCTTAATACTTCTGTAACTTTACCAAGTAAAAACTGATGTCCGGAGACCTCCCTCTGACGTTGATCCAATCATTACACAGCCCAACACAGAGAAAGCCAGCTAGAGTAATTTTATTTGTCTTCATGCCTTGTGGTTCACTACACTTGTTTACAATACAAATACACTATTCAATACAAAATACTCAATGACCATATATTAATATTTTTCTTCATAGTATCCCTGAAGTGCACAGGCCCTTCCTTTATAAACAACGTTGGCTAAACTGCTGTACGTGAGACAGACACTCCTATAATGAAGCTTGTTACTAAAAGAAGCCAGATGCAGACAATTTGACATTTTCCTGTGATGGGTTTAACTTTGGGACAGACAAACGGTGATGTCTTTGCTGCTGTGAAAGGCTGTTTTATGCTATTCCTATGTCAAGGTTCTTGTCACCCAGAAGATAGGCTCAGTAACAGGAGCAGACATGCAAAGTTAAATCCTTCATAGCCTATTTCAGACCTCTTACATCACGCAACGTATACGCGACTGCGCCCAGCGGTGCTGCGGCTGCTCTCGCGCCGAGCCTGCGTCCTTTTGGGAATGCACGTGGGGGGAAGCCCGTGGACCCGTGATACCACGCCACTGTGAAAGGCTGACTCAGCCACATTAACGCGGCCCTCGCGCTTTCAGCCCGTGGTACCTGTCCCTCCTCCCCTCCCTACAGCAACGCCCCTCTCCCGCCACCACTCCTTCCGCTGCTCCTCGAGGAAGCAGAACCACCCCAACTTCTCGCCTCGCTTCATTTCCAGGCACATGATGGAGAAACAAGGTTCAGTAGCAGAAAGGAAGATGAAAGGACAACTGGAAAGGCAGACAAACAGGCATCCCAACCTAGGTTACCTGCAGCAGCTTACAGAATCAGAAACCTACCTAACATCTATAGGAACCGGGTAACATCCACATAGAAATAAGCCATTTTCAGAGTATGAGAGTGGTAGCACAGGATTTTCCCAGTCGTGCTGTACATCCTGTAGATCATACCGCTTCCCGCTTTTCCGCTGTAGGGTGAGGAAGACACATAAGACCAGAGTGTAAATACTGCCAATGAAAAAGATTAACAGTCTTCAAAACAAGTTCCTTAAAAAGTTTACATTGTCTCAATAAACTATATTTTAAGAAAATCAGTCATAGACAAAAACGGGTAAGAGGGTTAAAATAATTAATTTTTTTTTTCTCCTACAACACTGTAGGCCCAGCGTGGAGGGGGTTAATAAGGGAATCTGGGATTTACACATGCCAGGGTGCTTCGGTCTGGTGAGCTCATGGTGACTTAAGCCCCTTCTGTTCCCTGCAGCTCTGAGAACTGAACAGGTGAATCGTCTTTCTAGACACAGAAACTAAAAATTCCCAGTTCATGACTAGACAAAATGCTCTTGCTAACGGTCTACAGCTATAGGAAATGTGCTAGAATGAAACTGCTAGAAATTGGAACAGAAGAAACATCAACACTGAACACTTCCAGATGTTTTAAGAGAAATGATAAAATAAATTCTATGAAGTGCCTTCTCGTACACAATTTAAGCCACAGTCTCCTTACAACTGCGGCAAGTGAATTACTTGGCTCTTTACACACACACACAGAGTCCGAACCTCTGAAGTGCAGCCTGTTAGCTTTACCCCAGCACACAAAGCCGCGTTTCTGCTGTTTCCCTCTGCCCTGCTTGGGCCGTCCCTGCGAAAGCCCTTCAGAAGCTTCTTTCCTACCTCACTGAACTCCTGCTGCTACTACTTCATCCACCCAGGGCAAACCCGCGCGGCAACTGCAGCTCTCACAGGCTTACTGGTTAAATGTTACCTCGGTTCTGTCAGCCCTTTGCTAATTTGACATGGGGCAGTAACTGATAGTGCCGGCGTGTGCACAGTAACTTCAGCTATCGTTAAGGAAAGCTTTCTTCACATCCTTCCAGTCATACAAATAAAGTCTCGCATTGTCACTGAAATCCTGGCAATGCTTCGGCAACAGGACAGATGCTTAAAGTCAAGCAATGCAATCGCAGAATGCCCAGGAAACTGTCTGTGATGCAGCCTGCAACCAAGCAGCAGAGCACCCTTTGGTCCAGGCAATTAATTCATTGATGGCATTATTTGTTTTTTAAGAAAGAGGACACGCAAATGCTCCAACCCTTGTTTCCGAGTGGCAAGATTTGATTAGCATCAATACTCACAAAACAATTTTTGCAAACTGAGGTACCAAACTAAATGCTTGCTGTGGAAGAGCTCAGAGATGTTATGTTTTTTACATTAAAAATAAGCCCAAACTACATTTCTGAGTTCCTCTGAATTCCAAGAGGTAAGAGGAGGGATTAAAAAAACCCAAAACCACCAACCCAAAACCCAACAACCCCACAACAAAGCATTTTACACTGGAGACACTGGAAGGAAGCTTACTTAAAACCAGCTGCTAGTGCTGAACAGTATTTATCTCAATGCACCGTACCCAGCAGACTGGAAAATTTCAGTAGTAATTCACCATTTCCCCTGACCAGAATTATCTCCTCACGTATTCCACAGGTAAGCAACAGCAATGTGTTCAGCTCCTTCATTTTTTACAGCTCCCGTTCTGTAAGAGTTATTTCAGCTGAAATGCTCCGCTCAAACACCTGCACAGCACAAGCTGCAGCGCAGGAACCACGCGATCGCCGTGGCTGGGGAACGCCTGCCTTTCCCCCTTCACCCCCACAAACTTACAATCGTCTCTTGCTGCTTGGGCTTTTACAGCCTCTTGAGAAATGCTACCTTTAACATCATAACCTGGCAGCTCATCTGCATTTGTGCAGCATCAGAGCTGCTGCCCCAGATCCAAGAATTAATAATTTCAGCTAGTCAAAGATCGTGAACTTTGCAACTTTTTGTTCCTGTTTATTCTTTAAGAACACTCATCAGTATACAGGTCAGATTCTGTCCTCAGTAACAGGCAGGGCAGCAAAAACTCAGGAGTGCGCTCTTAGGCAAAGGAGAGCTAAAGAAAACAATGAGGAGCTTCAGCCCTTCTGAAAATGAGAAAGCTGCAATATTTAAATGAAAATTGCTATTATATGTGAATAACACACTAGAGCAAGAAATTGTTCTGGTAGTGCTTACCTCCTGAATTAATCAGCTTTCCCGAGACTCTAGAAAACTACCCCATTGAGTTCACTGAGCTAGAGAGAGAGAGAGTCCAGTGCGACACTAACGCAGTCCTAAGCTAGACGGAATCCCTCCCCGGTGGCTATTTCATGACAAGAGCTGCGAGCCTAAGAACCTTGGAGATCACAAATATTCTCTTAGTTCAAGCTAAAGCAGCCTGCGCGCAGCAGCAGAACACCCAACGCCTAACCCTCGTTATTCCCACCGAGCCCACGGAGCAGCGGTGCGGTGGATCCCTACCAGACGAACATGAAATTCAGACCAGCCCCTGACTCAGGCATCCCAACACAAGAGCACAACCCCGTTAACCAACCACCGCAAACAATTTCGGCATTTGTCTAAAAAAGGGTTTCAGTTTAGTGTATGAGAGATGTCAGAAAGGCAGGTTAGGAGAGCACACTACCTCCTCCCTCTTGTGGTTTTTTGTTTTTTTTTTTTTTACAAGGGCGGTGGCCCAACCCAAGCCCTCCGATTTCAATCTGCCCATCTGAAAGGTCAGGAGCACGTATATGCAGATTCTGGTGCGTTCCCTTAGGAAGACAGGAAGCTTACCTCGATGTTTGGATCCAGGGCCAGATTCAGAGTCACTTCACTGAAACGAAGAGTCTCGGACCGAAGAACACCTTCACATTCCTTTGCTGATGCTCCAGTACACCCATTTCTATGGAAATGGGCACCCCTTTTTCGGATAGCGTTCATGCTAAAACAGCTCCTTGCAACCCTAAGTTGAAGTTACTAATGCACATCTTCACACATGAATTATTTCCTACATCTATGTTTTGACAATACACTTAACTGGAATATTTTTCATGCACGAGGTGTACAAAATGAGTCAATGCAGTGTTTGTCTTTAAACCACTATCATACACGTATTTTGTTAAAGGAACAAGGGCTCTAAACCCTTCAAATACAGACAGTATCTGGCATCCGGACTGTGGCACGATGTAGTCTTCCGCCTTTATGTTCTTGTTTGTACAGGGTCTGTCACAGGCTATTGCAAACCTCTGAGGTATGCAGGTGGCTGTCCATTTTCAGGGCATGGTGAAAGTCTCTCTCATGACCATGGTCCTTTAGAACTTCACCTTGGTTCCACTTGACACGCACAAGTTCCTGATGAAAGACATGCCTACGTTTGTAGGACGGGGAATTTTAAAGGGCTTTACTCAGTTTTAGAGCTTAAGCACAGTGAAAAAGAAAACAAAACAAAAAACCCAGCAACCCCCCCCCCCCCCTCCGAATGCCTCATAGCATCTCCACCCATCCTCTATGCTTCCTTCCCTCTCTCGTTCAAGCGATGCAGTATGACCAGTGTTTTTCTATTGCCCTGCCAACACCCCCACAAACGCTGTGCATTCAAGGACTTTCAAAGACTGGACTGTAGCTGGAACACAACTTGGGAATGTGCCATTGTGTCACCATTCGGCGCTGTCGTATCCTTTTATAGTTTGGATAGAGGGTGCTCTCCCCAAACCCGCTATAACCTCTGCCAGCTGCAGGAGATCTCCAGGTGTTCCACAGCAACCACAAATTTGGCACGGAAAACCCCAGACATGAAACACTCAAGGCAGTGAGCCGTGGCTTTACACTTAAGCAGAGAACGCACAACTGAGAAAAGCTCACAGGAAGGGCATGACAACAACCATGCGTATGAGTTGATGCAACAGCAGCTGGGCCTTGCAGGTAACCTCTGTTTCCTGTATCCTCCCTCCCCCTTGTTTCTTCTACTGTATTGGGGCTCCGGTGATTGGAAGCCTCTCGGGTTAGTTGAAATTACAGCTTCGAGGGTGGCACTTTTGGAGCAAGTTGGCACAAAATGGAAGGTACTGCTGTCAGATCCCTTGCTTGTGGTGTATTGGGTAACAGGACATCTCTTCAAGGCTCAGGGGCCACAGGGGGAAAAGTCAAGAGGGTAGAGGGCTCTCACAGCCCCTGCTGGGTTATGTGGCTCTTGTTTCTAAGGACGGGGTCCTCGTAACTGCTAGCGCAGGGTGGCGTGGAGGCTTCCAAGGGTAAGCCCTGCTGTTGGTATCCATAGTTGACATTCCCACAGGGGAAGTGGCGGAGCCTAAAGAGAGGCACTTCTTTAACGCTTGCTGTTAGGGAAGATGGCTCTAATAGCAGGGAGGAGCCTGGCAGCCTGCCAGTCACAATGTTGGGCCCTACAATACAGTTTCCTTCCTGTCCCAAATTCTCCCTCTCGGGCATCTCCTTCTCTAGCAGAGAACTGTTTTTGCTGGCCTGCTTCTCCGCAAACCAGGAACCATAGGTTGGATTCCAGAGGTTGGTGGGCTTGTTTCTGGATCCCCGGCTTTTGTGCAGCTCAGAAGGGGGATTGGACTGGGCATAGGCCATGTTGATATGTCCCCCCGCTGAGGCTGACGGCACCTTCCCCAGCACTGGCGGTTCCAAGGCTCCCACTTTCCCTAGAGGTTTTCCAGCAGTGATGGCTGACGGCAGGGGTGGTGGTGATGGCAGAGTTTGCTTGTCATTCTTTCTGTCTTGGTGTGTGGAGACCAAGAGAGGAGGAATTCCTTCTGGATCATCGGGACGCATCGCTACCTTCTCCTCCTCCTCAGCTGATGGGCCATATTCTACTGGCAAAGCAGTGTTGATGACATCTGGATCCTGCCGGAGAGAACAATGAGAATTTCTCAGTGTCTGCTACCATCATGCATACTCGGACTTGATTAAAAACCCGACGCATCTGACAGCTGTCACACTATGATCACAGCGCATTGTTCCCACTACCCAGAGCCCACATTCCGTGTGTAGAGGATGCTGACAAAATGCAGTTAGCCAGGAGATGCAATGGGATACCCTTAAAATCAAACTCTTTAAAAAAAGGCAACCCTAAAACTCACCACAGAACAGCAGAGGCACAAAACCAATGAAAACCACTTTTTATGTCCAGCCAAATTTCCTGTGGGAAGGTTGTTTTGGAATCCATATCATCTTGAAGTTCATAACATTCTCAGATAATATTGAGAAAGTTTCAGCCATGAAAGTATTGCCTCCACACAACAAGGGAGGAATGGGAATGCAGAGAGAAGGCAATACTGGCAGACCCCTTGAAGCCCGAATCCATAGGGACTGCGGCTTTGAGCTATTTAAGCAGTTTTGAAAATTAAACAGAGACAATGTGGTGATCTGGGCAACCTTTGATTATTGCTAGATGCCATGGCAAGCCACAGATAGCAGAAAACAATGCCTCCCCATCCCAGGATCCAAACACACATGAAAAATGGACCAAGCCTCCCAAACAGCAAGGGAAAACAAACGGACTGAGGCAAATAACTGTGTGAGGCCACACAAGAGGCCTGTGCTGATGCAGGCAGCAAAACGTTTTCCAAACTGCTCCACTCCTCATAAGCTAAAAATGGTGGCAAAAAATAAATAAATCAGATTCCAGCCTGGAAAGCCAGCCACATCCTTTCCCCATTGCCTAGCCTTAGAATCCCCACTCCTTTAGCATGGCTGTCTCCACCTGCCTTCCCCAGCATAGTCAGATTCAGAAAATTGCTGACAGCTGCAGAATCCACCTGCAAAGGGTGCTCTGAGCCAGGACCATTCCTGCTGACCATGTCTTAAGGGAAAACACTGTGATGGAATGTCTGACACGAAGCCCATGAAGTGTGTATGGGTGCTGGCCTGTCTTAGCTCTTTTGCTTGTTGGAATCTGTGCCTTTATAAGCAGAAGCAGAGCTACAGGTCTGCTATTTGTAAAGCTGTGTAAGCTTGGGTGAGCCTGTGCCTTTCAGCAGTGAAAGACATGAAGGCTCAAGCACCCGATGAGGCAAATATCCCAGCCACTGGTCCCAGGCTGACATCAGTCTCCCTGGAATGCTGACTGCCTCCTCATCTCGTGTTCTGGCTTGCCTAGACCGCTCCTCAAGAAGAACCCTCTCCACCCATCTCATTCGAGATGAATTAACAACGATACCTGAGTGCAGTACTCAATCCTCTCCAGGATTATGGCAAAATTTGGCCGGTCTTCAGGCTGGTGCTGCCAACACTGGGTCATAATGCGATAACTGAAAGAGCAGAACAAGAGATGCTCATAAATGGCAGATCCTGTTGGTACGTAACAGCTAGTCACTGCAGCTTAGAAACTATAAGCACGCATCACCGCTCTGACTTCTAGTAACTAAGAGTGCTCTGCCTTCCCCAGAGTCGGATGACCGATGTACTGGTAACCACTGAAATGTGGCTACCAGTGGGGTGAAATCCACAGCACATCAGAGAAATAACTCACCCACCCAAAATCCCTTGGACAATTCACTAAAGGTAGGCAGGGCTACAGATAACGGAGCCCAGTTTTCCCTACCTGTGAAGAGTCTTATGCACTTGCAGTTTCACAGCTAACCTAAGACGCAGAAATATTGCACCATCTTTGACCAAACAAGCAGTGGCCAGTACTTCTCAAAGGGGCCCTGAATTATTCTCCAAAACACAGAAAAATTAAATAGTAGAGAAGTCACTGGCACTCAAGTCCAATCAGGCAGATCAGCCATAAGATCAATCTTAAAAGTCATTAACTTTTGACTAGAGAACAGCATTTGAAACAGAAACTTATTTGCATGAATATATCAAAGTTAAAATCTCATACACAGGGCCAGGGCAGTTTTTAGGTGGATCCATCCTTCCTCCATTGGTGACAAACTCCAGAACCTCCTGGTTACTTTTGCTAGGGTAGGGCATGTATCCCAAAGAGAATATCTCCCAGAGCAATACGCCAAAGGACCTGAATACAGAAGTGAAGGAAAACAAAGTGAAGGATATGGGAACGACCATCACCGAGGGGCGAAGCCCTTAGGTGCAGTACTGTCAGCGTTGCTCTTTGCAGTTTGTGCTCAGGCAGCTTGTGGAAATCACTGCTGCAGGATTCAGACATAAATAAGCTGCACAGTTGTAATGGTGGACTTTTAATCATTTAATGAATACTGGTAGTTGACTGTTAAGTGAGTGAAGTCTACGATATAGGTAAGTAAATATGGTTGCTTTGCCCTTGTACTCGGCACTGTTCAACTAGATGTAACAAATGTGAAAGTCAGGTTATACTTTTCTGAGACATAAGCCACTGCTAGAGACAGGACTGAGTGGAGCAGTGGCCTGCTCACTTATGAAAAACTTTTTCTCTTGAATAAGCTACCCTGTGTGAAATAACATGCCAGTGAATGCCCACTCATGCTCTGAGCCCCGTAGCCCCCACCTGCAGCTCAGAGTACAATAAAAGCATTCCCTAGCTAACACCACAGCCCTGGGCCCGTGTGGTGTGGCCTGCAAAGCCCTGGGGACAATGGCTGGGACAGGACCCCCTCCAAAGCATTCGTCTGGTTAGCTGGCTTGGAAATCACGACCCTGTTGATTAAAATTGCAAAGAGCTATGTGCAGCATAGCTTGGTGCCGAGACAGGCAGCAGCTCAGCTGTATGAGAGAGTGTACCTCCACCCCTCTGCTGGGGCTTGCTCAGGAGCTGTGTCCTGACTGCCAGCCTCTTCCCCTCCACACACGTCCCGAGCTCTTGCCTCCTGCTCACCCAATTTCCCTCCCCCTCCTCTGGCCACCAGCAACTCAAGGCCTTACAGTGCTGCTGCAGGCCAGGAGAAACATGAAAGCGGCAATACATCATGCCCTTCTCCCTCACGGCCAGGATGGATCCTGCCTGCAGTCTCCCGTGCTGCCTTCCTCAGTGTAGAACTAATGCTTTCTTCCTTGTAGTAGCAAAGCAGCACCTGCATCTGCCTCAGCTCCCGTTCCCTGCCTGCTCACCTCCCCAGCAGCACTCGCCTTTGCACAGGTCTGATCTTTCTCTTCCCTTGTCTCCTCCAAGATTACTGGCTCTGAAAGACCCAGCTTGTCTTTTTAGGAAAGGATAAATGAACAAGAACATGTGTTTCTTACAAAATATTCACACTTTACAAAAGGGGTTACAACACAGACAGACAGATCAGACAGAGAAGGAAAGTAAGCGCACCATGTATCTGTTTTTGATGTGAATATCCCTTCCATGAAAGCCTCAGGAGGCATCCATTTGACGGGCAACATTGCACACCCACCCTTCCGATAGTAGCTGGCTCTGCAAAGAATAAACAAAACCAGGAGTCAGCCAAGAATTCAGAAAATGCCATTAATTTGGGATTTTTATAGTGACAAATACTAAAATTATGAGCCAGAGGAGAGACTAATTTAGGCGAAAGAGCATGGCAGAGAAAATGCTGGAGAGACCTGTTCCTTCTCACAGAAATAGTGGAAATGGGCAGACCATGGAAGAACTGCTCCAATTTCCCTCGCTTTAGGCCTGATCTGGTGAACCCAAGTTATCCTTACCTGTGTGCATACTCCTAGTGAATTACTCACACAGTAAACTGCTGCTGGCAGAGCCATCCTCCTGCACTCTTCAGCCACAGCAAGGTCTCCACCTCACCTCACACGTGGTCACCTTGAGCATCCTCACCAAAAATAAACAAAGCCTGTCCTATACGCACCCAGTCTAAAGCTCTGCAAGTGAAATCCAAAACCTTTATAAGAACGAGGAGCTTGATGAGGAGGATGCTTGGCCATTAGAGCTGGGGCAGCAGTACAAAAACCACCTCCCGTGCTCCTGAGACAGGAATTACATCAGTCCTTTAGTGCCATCATCATTTAAAATAAAACTTACAAGCCCCAAATCCTGCGCTGGCAGCTGCAGGAGGCTGCTCATGCAAGCTGGTATCGCTGTTCGTAACTACACAGCCTGAGCATCCAAAGGATATTCCTGGACGCAGAAACCTGTGCAGACTTCAAAGGCACCTTTGAAAACTCAGCACCAAAGCGTTCATCTTGGCAGTCAGTTCTGCCGATTGTGTGAGTGTGACAGATGCTACTTTGTCCCAGCAAAGTCCCATCTGACAGTGGGGCAGAGCGGGGGCTCTTTGTGAAGGGAGAGAGAGGAGGCAAAAAAAAAAAAAAGCAGCTCTGGTACACTTGGGTTTTTGAAGGTAGCACTCTGTTTGCACCACCTCAGGCTGTGATGCTGTCAGATCTCAAGCTAAGCAGAGCCAGGCCTGGCTTAGTAATTGCACAGGAGAATCCCCAAGCACGAAAAAAGAAGGCAAGGCACTGGAATAAACAGTGCAGGTGACTGAGTACAAGGCATTCCTTCTTCAGAGTCAGAGGCAAATCAATTCCTTGGCACAGCAGGATATGGTGCTGCACTTCTGGAGGTGCTATCTGGAAGATGAGATATCAAGCTGCAGCCCTGACTGCTTGTGGTCATTAAAGATTTCCTGGCACTTCTTGCAAGAGCAGAGTAGTTAACCCTGCGTCCTGGCTGAATTCCAGTTCGGGTGATTACATTTTCCTGACCTTCCTCTGCACCTTCCTCCTTTATCCGCAGTAAATTGAGGAGATTTACTGATGACACCAAACCAAAGGGGCAGGGGTAGTATCAAGGAGAGAGATTAAACTCAGAATGATTTGGGACCACAAAACAAAAGGGCACATCAATGCCATTCAGTGTGGAGAAAGTAAAGACAAGAAACTGAGGACAGAGTACAAGAGGGAGGAAAAACGCCTTCCATGACCATCAGACTTCATTACCCAGAAGAAAGCTGTCAGGAGTGGGAAAAGTCTCCAGAGCACAGTTGAACTGCAGGTGAAGGCAAACACCAAAAAAAGCATTAGCTGGGATACATCAGGGTGGGATCTCTCCACTCTCGCCTTGCTAGGGTTATGCAGAGCAGCACACCAGCCTGCTCTCCTGCACAAACACTGCTCCTCCCTCATTTTAGCGAGCTTCCACTTGCAGATACCCTGGGCTTAGCTCTGCTACCTGTATATATCCCGGGCCATTCCAAAGTCTCCAATTTTAGCCACTCTCCCAGGCCCTCGACAGGTAAGGAGGCAGTTTCTGGCAGCAATATCCCTACAAGGAAAGGGAAGAAAAGCAACAGAAAGAGAAGGACCACTTAATCATTCAACAATTTTGCAAGCCAAAAAGAAAACAAATAGTACCTACTTTCCTGAGCTGCAGAGAGCCCACAACAGCCAGAAGAGTCAGTGTTTCTGGATAACTAGTGATGTCCCAAATCCCATTCTAGCCCAACAGCAGGAGCAGTTCTGCTCTTTAACATTTCCTATTTACACTTCACGTAACATCTTCCAGCTGAAAGGATGGGCCTCCTATGAGCCTCCCTTCACCCCAGGAGCTATTTTTAAGCCTTTAAGGAGTTGCAAGCAGTGGGGCTGATTTCAGCTATGTATCAGTCCCAACATTAAGTTCTCTGGGGAACGATCCACTGCCCTCTTCCTAGTGTGCTTGTTCAAATATTGTCAAACAGGTGTCATACTATCAGAGATAGGAAGAACAACAATGTGCAGGTGTTACTCTGAAGACTGAAGGTATGGGCCTGAATTTGTGTATGCAGGTAAAGCTCCAGCTCCACCTCTGCTGGGCTGAAGTAAACCTTGAGATCTGAGTAACATGGTGGCATACTTTGTGGGCAACTCTTTCAGAAGAGTAAACTACAACCTCTTTCTACTCAACTTTACTCAATGGGCAGAATTTTAGACACTTGCCAAACACCCTGTTCTGCAGGAGCAGATAAAAATAGTCACAAGGTGTTGCACTTCTGGCTGTACTTGTACAGCCATTCTTCAAGAGGGAGAAGAAAAGGGTTCCAGAACGAGCAGAAAGGCACCAAGCAAAATTCATGACGGGCAGAGCTTTGAAGACTGCTGTCACGAGACTGTGTTTCCATTTGCAGAGTAACCAAACAGGCTGCGCACGTGCAGGCACTGAGACAGAGCTCAGGATCTTTGGTAAAACTACAGATCTCTGGAACCTGATTTATAGCAGCATTTCTGTTAATTGCTTCTATTATTCTGATTTTATATCTACCTTCTTTAAAGGTATCCAGCCACTAGAGTGCAGCAGGACATAAACATATCAAGCAGGGCATTACGAGTCTGTGCTGGCCTGTATGCAAGTCGTGCCCATGCTGACACAGACGTATTCACCTACCTGTGAATGAAGTGGTTCTCCTCCAGGTACTGACACCCACAAGCAATGTCACGAGCCACGTGGAGCAAGTCCAGCATGGAAAGGGAGGAGGGCTGATTCTACCAAAAGACAAGGGACAAACGTGGGTTAAAAGCAAGAACATGGCATCATTTGTCACTGATACAGCGCTGGGAACTCTCCAACAAGTGCCGTAGCTCAGATGTTAATACACAAAGGGATTACAAAAATGCGCAAGAGAGAGTTCATATCCATGAACTACGCAAAGGATGTGCAGGCACGATTGTCGTACAAATCCCAGGGACAGAATTGGAACAGCTGGATCCCACTTTCCAGCTCCATTGGGATGCCCCTGTAAGAATTTCCCCCAGTTCTCATGGGAGACGCTTCTGAATTTTCAGCATGATTTTTGAGAAGATCTGAAAACTGAACTGGTCCTCACTCAGTTTCTTTGTATTATTGCCAGCTCCTCTCTAAAGTCACCTTGAACAATGAGAATGACATTTTGTATAATGGCATGAGTCACATTTGCTCTTTCCCTCCTCCACATCTGTGTAGGTTTTATCTTGCCCCTCAGAGCACTGACACAGGTTTGCGTAGCCAACGGCTATGGAAGACTAAGGCTGCCAACTCCTTGTTCCTACCCCTCTGACGAAGTCCACAGCCCTTGCCAGCAGGAGCCAGATGCTTTAGTGAAAAGGGCATGCTTAGCACCAGCTCGCGTTTGCTGGCCTCTGGAGCCAAACCATCAGCTTCTGCACTGAGGTGTGAATCAGTGATCCCTGCGGCCAGTCCTGTGGGGGAGGAGGCAATCACTGCTGCCAGCAGGGTGATGACAAACAACTGGGTGGCAATGACTGCTTATTCCAGAGTAGCCATTTGCTAGCTAAGTGTTTATCTGTGGCCCTAGTTATTGGACCAAACAAGCCTATCCCACCTTCTAGCTCTCTCTTACGACACCTACCATTGTGCCCAAAAGGCACACCTGCCCGTGGGTCTCTCCCACTGACGCACAAACCAGCACGGTTCTCCAGCGACAGGGCCTGCTGGCTCTGTCAGCCCGTCTGTTGTGATGAAACATATCTCCAGACTGATGCGGTGCTGTGCTGGCCATCCCACCTGATCCAAACCACTGCTAACCAGGACTGGAAATAAGTCCAGGCTCTGCAGCAGGCAGCAGCCAGTAGTTAAACACTGAGCATTGGCTGCTAAAACCTAAAAAAGTCTTAATGTCTTCTGAAGAGATTAGAAAAAAGCTGGCCTCAAGACCTGACTAATGAAATAACTGAAAAATGCTGCATCTCTCTGTGAACAAAGCCTGTTTTTTTCAGTGCGGTGCCATAAAACAAAATCGTTTGTGACTATGTATCACCTGCCTATATTTTATTATTTACGCAGCATAGTTCATTGCATATATGTACTTAACTGATTCTTTAAAACACCAGACTGCATCTCCCCCTAAACCTTTCTTTTTTGTAGAGTAACCCATTTCCTGAAAACAAAAAGCCTCTCCCCCTGGCCGCCTCTTTTGTGGGGAGGGGGGAATAATCTTTTTTCCCTCTGTGAGTTAAAGTGACTCACCAGCTACACAAGATGGCTACAGTAAGAAAGGATGCAGATGCTTTCTTTTTCCCTTTCAGGGCATAACCAAAGGGAAGTGAATATCTCGATCTACCCATTCCCTCCTCTTCTGAGCAAGGGTCAGAAACCTGAAGTGAAAACCGAGTAAAAAGCCTGGTTCTTCTTTACTGTACAATCGATTCCAGACTTGAGCTATACTGCAAGGCAGTCAGTAGGCTGAAGCCACAAGCTGATTTGAACAGCATAGCTTTTTTTTCTTTTTCCCTTTTTCTCCCTTCCTTCCCCTCCTTGGATGAATTCCTTCCACCTTTTATTTCGCTAAATACAGTCCTAAAACAGATGTGACTGCCCAGCCAAGGACAATTTAGCCACGTAATTTGTTTGAAAAATGGAGGTTTGGGATTCATTTTGCAAGGGGAGCAGCCTTGAGACACCAAAGGATTCACTTTACAGCTTCTGCTCCCCAGATGAATGGACAACGCCAGCTGCAATGCACTGCTGCTCAGAGCAGAGGGCACACTTGGAAGCGCTGGTGTGACACCTCCCCCAGTGAGGCTGAATCTTGCTAAAGGTGAATGAAATTCTGTGTATTGTTCAGTGTAATCACTGCTCTGTGCAACAGGCTGCACAACACAAAGGAGGGGAATCATTTATCCGTATACGATTTATCTTCCAGAGCTGTTCTTTGATTGCCGTGCTGTGTGTGAGAAAGATCAGCACTGAACTTCCCAGAACGGACAATTCTGCAACACTCATAATGAGCGAAGGCTCTGATTCCAGGTGTCTCTGCAGCTACCAAACTGCCTCTCTCCAGATGAGGGGGAAGGGGTAATCCTGTGATAGATGTGAAACTTTATTAGAAATGGAACACAGAAACCCTTCAGGGCTGTAAACGCTGGACCCATGGAGAAGTATGAATCTGAAGCTTATGGAGTAGACCTGGCTGGCATAAACTGACAATATTCCACAAGAGTCGCTGGTATTGTATCAGTGATGTTGGATGAACATTTGGCTTACACATGATCATTCTTGCTTAGAGTCCAGAAAAATCATTATGTGTTGGCTGAACATTGCTTTCATTATTTACATGAAGAACACAGACGACCAACATGCAATAACCTGTGCTGGCAGCATCTTGATTTCCCATTCAGACGGATCCCATGTCCCGGTACCTCTTGCGGTACTTCTAGCTTCCCATTTCATGTCCCTCGCAATATCTTACGTTTCCCCTGCCCTTGCTTCACCTTCTCCTCCACCGTTCCCTCTGCTCCTTTCCATGCTTTTTGGTGGCTGAGTGCACGGCAGCATGCTGCGTGTGTCTTGCTCCAAGTCACACAGGTTCTCGCTGGCCAGTGGCAAGCCAAACAAGACAACTGTTTTGCTGAGTGGTCGCTCTAGCGTGGTGCTTTCTCTTTCCTGAGGCCTTGGAATTAGTGCCAAGTTAATGCTTCTCACACCTCTATTAAATTTGACTGAAACTGGCAAATGATTTCGAAGTTACTGGCAGGGGACTGGGGAGAGCAACTGAAGGTAGAGAACGAACAGGGAAACCTCTCTTTTGCAATCAGGCTGAAAGCAGAAGTAGGTGGGAAAGACAAGGTAGTAAGGAAATCAGCCGGAAAATACAAAACTGGAAAAAAAAAACGGGAAATGACAACAGTAATTCATACAGTGCTTATTGCACAGTAAGCAGTGCACCTCTGTTACTGAGTCAGTCAGCTAGGTCTTGTGCGTTCAGTTAATTCCCGTTGGAAGCAAAGCTCATTGAAGCCTGTTTACTCTGCACTGTTCCTTGTCTTTCCTTTCCTTTAATGGGCCTGGAAACCTAGCCGTCCAGTCTGCTATGCCTGCCTTCTGCCTGTCTTCCTTGAATGAGCCACAGGAGGAACAATGCAGCTCAGGGTTCATTAAGAGCAGTGCAAAGATACATGCAGCAGTACTGAGCCACGGGCCTTACGTACAGAGACTCTGTCACACCTCAAGTGTATGCAGCGGGTAAATCCACTTCCACAGCTGGATCCCATATTTCACAGAGCACAATGCCCTGCACACATCTCATCTCTCATCAGTCAGTCCCCTAGCCTCATAGTTTCTGAGCCAGCAGTCAAACGCGTGCACCAGCGGCTGATTTCTTGGCACTCACAGGTGCCATTAGCCCCTCAGAAGCTGCCCCGGCAGCCAGACACTGAATTACCCTGTCATTCTCACCAGGCAGCCGCCACATGGGATGGTAGCAGAAGTGGGGCAAGGCAAGGGGAAGGAAGGTAATAAAAGTGGAGCAGAAATGTGAGGATCTGTGTCTGCACACAGTCACGCTGTCCACATTCACCCAACTGTTAAAGAGGGACTGGAAACTTTTCCTGAATCAGTTCCAGCTTGCAACTGCCCATCTGCTTTCCCAAAGCGTGACAGGCATGGGACAGAGCAGAAAACAGAAGCATCAGTCCCAGGTCTGCTTCAGCAAGTTAAATGCAGGAACAGGGGAGGATCTTCAAGGTGCTGTGTGTAGCAGTAGTTACGGTCAGTCTCAGATAACCTCAAACAGGTCAGGAAAGACAAGGAAAGAAGAGGAAAGGAAGGAGAGACTGTGAAGGCAGAAAGAGAAATACCAAGGAGGTAATGTACGCTGTGCCTGGAGTGAACCATCCACCTCTTCTGACATTAGCTTTTCACAGGGGTTGCACAGAGCTACTGCTAACAGAAATGGAAGCCCTGGCATGCAAGGAGGAACTCATGACTGGGGTAGGGGCAAACAGAAAGAAACCCCTCATCAGAAGCCTCCCATAACTGCATCCTATAAAGATTAAGGGCTTTTCATCCACAGAAGCAACTCGTTCATTTTACTGCAAGTAGGTAAAAATTCCTGCTGTTCAGGACTAATGTTCTTGGTGCTTCCTCACAAGATCCTGATCATTACTGAGCTGGCTTCTCTCTCTAATTTAACAAGCCAAAAAGACGCTTCTATTGCAAAGTGATGGATGCCCTTGCCCTACACCATCCTGCTTCACCTGCCACTTCACATATGTAGCACAGCTTGTCCTAGCAGTTTTGAAAAAAGCACCTACCAGGCAGCATACCTTGACCATGCCATTTTGCTCTGCACCAGGTGAGAGCAGAGCCCACACTGCAAAACATGAATTCCCCCATTCACCTACCACCAAGTTCAGCCCATTTGTATGAACTGAAAAGAGCATCTCTAGGTGCTACAGAAAACCAACTTCTATTTATAAAGATTGCTTGCTCAGATTTCAAACATCTTGACTTTCTGGGTGTTTAGCCTTCTTATCCAGGCAGGAGCCACTTTATTGCAACCTATCCAAGACTGCGGTGCTCCTGAGCAATGCAGACCGTTTTATATGTCTGAAAACCAGACTGCAAGGAAAAAAAAAACAAAATCAATCTGTTTCCAGATGCCTCAAGGAAGAATCTTATTTATATCTGTTAGACCCAATTTGTGTCTCTCTTGTACTGATAAAATCCAGCATTTTGTCCTGTGTCAAAGAAATGTAGAGACAAAGTATGAAGCTGGGCCCTGGTGCTAAATTTCAACAACATCTGGGTGCCTTTCTGACCCAGAGACTCAGAGCAAACTTTATTCTTCTGAAATACCAATTCCTCTCTAGAAGCTGCAATTTATTTCTCACACATTTCTAACTGACTGTCATTTCCTACTGATGCTGATTTCAGTGGGAAAATCTTTAAAACCCCGGACTAAAGATATTTGCTATTAAGTCAACAGCTCCAGGCCGGATCCTCTCCTTGCCTATGTCAAACTTGCACCGACAGATATCCACAGAAATGCGCCTGATCAGCAGTTTAAGTGACGGATTTATCATTAGTAGCTCAACGCTTCCCCTCAATCCGCTCCCAGCTGGTATGAGGAAGGTAAGAGTAGAGTTTAACTTTTTTTTTAAATTTTGATTTTTTTCTTTCTTTAGATACTATCTGCAAAGCTATCTAGCAAAGTCCAAGGGTGAGGCACCTCTGCATAACCCCAGCAGCACCTGTTTCCTATACATCTGTGTCCGTGCCCTGCCCCCACAGTGGTCTTTTAGCAACAGAAATTTTCTAACCCTCTAAAATGCTGGGAAATAGTAGCTGCATGGATCAGCTCTTTTATAGTCATGTATTTGCCTTGTGGCAGCGGCTTACTAAGTAAAATTCAATTTTCTCTCTTCTTACCGGTCTAGGCCGTGTCTCTCTCAGGAACGATTTCAGGTCACCTCCAGCCATGAGCTCTAGCAGGATGAAACGGGGCAGTGCCTGCAAGCTCACCCCGATACAGCGCACAATATTCTGGTGGTTGAACTTGCTGTGGAGACAGGGAGACTCAATTATGGAGCAACTTTGATCGAAAAAGCACAATTGCAGAAAAGAATCAAAATGTTTTGCTATGGGGAATGTTTGGTTTTTTTTCCCCAGAAAGTAACAAATCTCAAAGGTAGGGTAACTGGATAAAGCTAAAGCGCTACTCCTGCACTCTGTCTGTCTGCATAGTGCAGAAACAGAGGTGGGGAACGAGTGGCTTTTGGCTGCTTTTCCTCTTCCTATATTCCGCAGCCTTTTGGGGCTACAGGAAGACTTGTGGGCCACAGGAAGCAGAGAATGTCTGATAACAGAGAAAACTCTGCTCCTAATTTCCCTATCCAAGGGGCAGAAGCTAGGCTAGGGCAGAGTTGTTCCAGATAACATACTGACACAAGGATCTGCTTACGTAGGGAATACTCCTCAAGGTCTGGTCTCTAATACTTCCTTATTTCTCCAGACCTCAATGTGATGGGAAACTACTTCCATGGATTCTAGGACTCAGTCACTGACATGTGACATGACAGCAGCATTAAGTCAATGCCATCTGTTAGTTTTGACTAGTCAAACCCAATCTCCTAAGGTTTGTTTCTACCTTATGTTCTCGTCTCTAAGAGAAACCAAAGGATCCTATTATGAATTCTGGAAACTGGGCCTAAAGATTTTAACTTTGGATAATGAAAACCAGCACGGACCCTCTTGAAAATTTAGCCCTTAATTATCTGGTGCCTCTTCATTTTTAAGAAGAACAGAAAAGGATGGTAATGCCTGTCCTCTTTGTAAAATACTGACAGCCATGCGCTAAAACTACTGTATAGATGTGTTGCGTCGACATCACCTCTCAAAGCACCTGTCTTCTTTACAGTGCTGGGCTTTGCAAGCCTACACAAGTGCTGTTCATCTTATTCATACACACCTAATAATGAGAGCTTCCATGAGGAAGTCCAGCTCATCTTGCTCCGAACACACTTCTGGCAATGTCTGGAAAAGAAAGAAAAAGTTTACAAGGAGAAGATATTTAAACTTACAGATGTAGAACACCTGGCACAATCAAAAGCACTAACATTGTTTGCAGCAATCCTTGTTTCTCTAAAAGAAACCTCACTCTAAGATAACAGCTAGACCCTTACTAAACTAGACTGTGAAGCCTGTTGAAAGGTAAAGATCAGAACACATGGCCCATCAACGCCACCGTCATCCTCCTCCCAGCAAAGAGAATAGCCCAGAGCGCACAGGGAACAGTGCTCAATATATGGGACTCTGCTGTATAGAGGACAAGGAAGGAGACCACAGTTCCTGAGCTCTCTGACAGTTCAGTACTCCTACCTCCCAGCAAGACTATGAACTATAACCAGCAGTAGGACTGTGCTGCTATGTAACCTTGGAGAAAACAAGCCAGCTAGGCTGCTGAAGGCCTGGAGAACCATATCAGGGTCTCTTAGGATTTAGCTTCATATCCAGTGCATATCCATCCTGTAATGGAGTGGTGAGATCCTTGGAAAACCAGCCATCTCCTACCTGCAGGCTCTTTGATGTATGTGTCAGCTGCTCTTGGCCTATTCACAGACTTTTGGCCTCTGACTCAAAGGCTTTGGACAGATGACCACACCAGGTGTAGCACGTGGAGGATGGACAGAAGATGGATCTATTTCTCATACCTGCAGTCTACTGCAGCTGTATGGGAAATCTTTGCCTATTTACTACTTACAGACCTCTTTTAATAGTCTCACAAGCCCATATGCTACAAGCTGTACCATCGCTATGATGGATTGAAGTGTTGCAAGAGCAGCAACCTTTCTAGCCACATCCTTCAGTACTATAGTAACGCTTAATTCATCTTCATTTTTATAACGCATTGGGACTCTGGGGTGAAAGGTGCATGAAACCATCATGATAACTCATACACTGTCACTTACTTTCACAGCCACCTGCAAGGGAGTGGGGTCGCTGGGGATCCCTGCCACCTGACCTTCATATACCTCACCAAAGGCTCCGTGGCCCAAACCCCTGGACAGACCAGAGAAGACAAGAAGGTTTTACTACAGAGAACACACATTATAACACTGTGGTCACAGCTCACAGAATGGGCTCACAATTTTCATGTTAGTGAAACAGGGAGAACTGGATATTGACACTGATGATACCACTTCTCACACTATGCACGGGACCAGACCTTGATGTGATCTTTCCTGGACCTACAATGTATTTAATTGGTACGGAAAGCAATCCTCAAAAGCGAACAGTTCCCAGTGAAATCAAGCTGCTAGCACTGCAGTGTGTAATGGATAGCACTCTTCTATGGCTTTGGTGTCAGTGCTCTAGTGATGGGTGCTCCAAAACAGGCCAATAAAGATAGGTCTTAAGTCTTGGTGTTCCCACACCCTAAACACATTAACAGTTCCCATGATGTTTATGCATCACCATTAAAGAAAACATTGAACAAGAAACTAGGAAGCACAATGGTTCTCAAAGGACCTGAATTCTAAACCAAGTATCTTTTCCTGATTTATTTTGTGATTCTGGGTAAGTACCTTAGCCAGTAAATGGTGATGATAGTGCTTCGTAAAGCACTCGGCTCTAGGAATTTGTGCTCAGAATTGTTTCTGGCACTGATCATATTATAAAATTTACGGTTTTATTTTGAAGAAGGATACAAGAAAAAGAGAAAGGAATTAAAGTAATCACACAACAGATCCTGTCCTATTCCTTGTGATACAGATTTTGCATACTTGTCTATTCAGTCTTCACTCACTTAACATTAAGTCAACTGCTACAACAATAGCTATACCACATAGGTGGCAGGTCATAATTACATAGCAAACTCCGGCAGAGAATGAGGCTGCATCCCAAATCCTGAGTCCCTCTTAATCCTGCACGGGCTGCACATTGGGCAGTAGTAGTTTGAGCCTCTAAGGGACATTCCTGCATCTTGTTTCGGGTAAAAGGCTCTCAATAAGGCTCTCTTCTACAACACGCACTTTCCTGGTAGAGCCAGGTTTGGCCTGAGAGCCGCACTGATTCTGTTCTCTGGTCTATCAGTGGACTGTTTTTGCATGGGCTGTTGCCCTTCTGTCTGTTCAAACAGGTGCTGCTAAAGGCAATCTGCTCTGCTGTTGCATAAGCTCTGCCTGTAGTTTTCCCAAGATAAAGACCAGTCTAGGCAGTGAAACCACAGTGAGGACTTGCGTTGCCTGTGACTCAACCACTTCTTTTAATAACCTTTTGTAGGTATCAGCTTGAGACACTATTCTTGGCTAAGCCTGACCAACTTATTACAAACTGAGGGTATAAAACAGATCTCTACAGCTCATAACTCACCCTCCTCTCAAAAAGCCAACCTTCCCTGCCCTTATCAATTCCCAGCTGTATCCTCTGCTCTCTGCAGCTTGCCACACTTCAAAAATCTTTTCAGAGCCCAAGTGACAAAGGCAGCAGCAGCACAGGGTACACTGGAAAATTCCAGGTGCAGACCAGCAAGATGTGCAGGTAAGGGGGAATGAGATATGAGACAGCAAAACATTGCAGACTGCATAGACTCTCAGCATTATCTTTTTTAGCACTGTAAGCTCCCTAGTCTTCCAAGCTCTCCTGCTTCCACTGCTTGGCTTTTTGTGTAAAACTGCATGGTACAAGGGTAATGTCACATTCACAAGTGGCATGCACTGCATCCTGCAGTAGAGCAAGGTGGGAAAGACCTCTGAATTTTCAGGTTTTTCTTAAGAGACTATTTTGAACTTTCCAGAAGTTCTGATCTAGACATGACTATTGTGTATTCCTGTCTTTTTAATACTGACTGGCAGTCTCAAACCCATTGCTTTTCCTGCTATTGTACTTAAGGATGTCATTGTCTTTACCAAAGATCCCATCAAAGACTTTAAAAGAGCCTCCTGCAAGCCTCAGCCTTCCCAGTATTTCATCTTTTAATACTGGAAATGGGCCATTCAGGCACAGTCTGCAAAAGATATGTCTGAATTACTGGTGATGACTCTTTCAGTTCCTCTCATAATCCCAGAAGATTAACACTGCACCTGTAAAAGGTCAAGGAGACTGCCAAAGTCTAGTCCCCTCCACACCAACCTAACTACTGCACCTTTACATATTTCTTATGAAAAGGGGCATGAGTCTAAAAGTGCATGAGAACTTGTACATGCCTGCACAAAGAC
Organism: Nipponia nippon; assembly: GCF_047370975.1. Lineage (NCBI taxonomy): Eukaryota > Metazoa > Chordata > Aves > Pelecaniformes > Threskiornithidae > Nipponia > Nipponia nippon. Next base: position 17,984,371 of record NW_028262358.1, read on the forward strand.
ATGAGTTCACATCTGTGTAAGTGAGCCAGCATGAGTGTATAGTGTGAAGCACGGGGAAGGCAAAGACGAATTTACCGGATGAGGGAGATGTTTTTTCGAGGCACCTCTTTGAGATCACTAATGGATGTGGTCTTTCCTGCAAAGCAGTAGTTGGGATTGTAGTCTGTCATGATAGTGGAGGTACGCAGCTTGCTCAGCTTATATTCTGGGCTCTGTAACTCCATCTGCATGGCTTGTAGCTCCTGGTGCTTCCGACGATATACTAAATATGGAGAACACAGTAAACCAGAGACACAGATTGACTTTGGAACAAGACAGCAGCCGTGCAGCACGTCTCACTGGAATTCACTGTGTGGCCAAATTTCAATGAATCAAACTAGACAGCGACACCATCATATTTCTGTATTCAAATAATTATAGATAGAAAATGGAATCTGAAGTTATCCAGGAACCTTTGATTTACACATCTTATGAAGAAGCAGGCTTGCTCATGAACTGTTTGGAAAAAGTAAAATGAATTTCACTTGCAGAGATCTCTGATTTCACAGTTCTGAGGTTTTTGTTTTGTTCTATTCAGACCTTCCAAGTATGAGTCCAGTTCCAAACTTTAGGGAGTCGGGGTATAACCAACTTTCCTAAATCATGTACAGGTGACTAAATTCTGAAATTAATTATTGCATCAGATTGTTCAAAATGGATAGACTAAACTGTTAGCTCAGAATAACACATTGTACATAAAACTAGCTCATTTTGCAAAACAACTTCTATTTCTAAACGACAGAGTTGGACTAAATTTGAAATCAGTTTATGGTAGTGTCATATTCCTTGAATCACTTCACTGATGCTTCTGAAACGTCATGAGAAATCACACCTTGAAAGAAGACATCCTGTGGGTATTTCTTGAAATAATAATTGATATTGCAGTATTTTTTTCAAAGCAAGACGCCAATCGTGAGCAGGTTAAACCACTATTACCCTTACTATTGATTTCTGTGAGAGCTGGATTGAGCCCAAAGACTGTGACGGTAATAGCTATTGCATCTTCTCCAGCAGATGTTGCTCAGGGGAAGAATTTAAGGAGTAAACATGCACTCGCAAAGGCAGACAGATGTAATGACCTATCCACAAACCCGTCCTGTCCTCCATTTTCCTCCTCATTGCTTTTACTTTGATTTTTTAAATCACTGCTCTTTCCTGAGATGGCAATGATAGGCCAGTTGGACGGAAAGAGGATTACTCTTCCACTCTCTGAGAAGTAATTAGTAATTTTAAAGGGGTACTGTCAGGCCAGAAATCATACATGTAGGACCATCTGTGTGCAACTGATAACTCCTGAAATTCTTAAAATTGAAACAGCTGCGCAAATCTAATTTAATAGTTGCCCTTTGCTGCTCTGGGTACATCCTTCCCCTCCCCCAGACTACATACAGTGTGGACAAAGAAAGGTGGAAGAGCTGTGGTTTGAATCCCTGGCTGCTTTTCATTGATTCAAGTCTATTCAGCTTGCAATTGAATGCAGGTGAGCAATTGTTTAAAATAAGAAAATGAAAGGGTGAAAAATACCTTTTAGAATTTCAAATAAAGATGCCAAGAATGCCCACATCCTACTAAGTAGCAGTTTGTAAAAGGGGAACCTATGTGAGAATTTCAAGCTTAAAAGTCATGCACTAAGAGGCTAAATCTGTATATAGGCACACAAATAAAGAAGCTTGCTTTTAGGCATTAAGCACCAACAGCTCTCAAAACCAGTGGCAGCTGTGTTCTGGCAGCTTTACACTACAACACAAGCAATAACGTCTCTTTCGAGATGCAGTCAGTAACTGAAACCTCCTCACATTGGTCACTGTGGTTAGAAACAACTACTGAAATCTGAAGTTAAGGCATGTGTGTGGGAAGGTGTCATTACATACAGCAGTAGCTGAAAACCTGAATCCTTTTGCCTCCCAGGGCCCAATTATCCCTGGCTCAGATCCAGCCCTCATATGAAAATATCTTTTGCAGAGAACACACTCACCTATCATGATTCCTGAAAAAGCCAAAATTAAAGCAGCCACCAATGCTGAAGTCACTACAGACAAGACCAAGGAGAGAGGGAGATGAACCACTGGCTCAGCTGTAACAGAGGCAGGAGAAGAAGGAATTACATGTTTGAAATGATCTTCCAGCAGCCACTTTTTTGCAGACAGATTTTTCTGCTCTTCCCTCCATTTACTCATCTGATGCTCCTATAGTGTAGGAGCAAGCTCTGGCATGATCAGTTCTCAGGATCCACAACCTCTAATACCTTGTTGTTTCATTTTCCTCAATTAATATCAAGCCATTAAAACAGACGGTTTGCTATCAACAAATTAACATGTGCACTCCCTGGGTATGAAAACAAGATGATAAAAAAAACAGGGGCAGGAGGTTGGGGAGGTGGAAAGAACATTACATTGCCAGGGTTAAAGTGCTGCTATCAATGCCAAATCACAGCAAAAGCAGAAGGAGGACTGCAACATATCATTTCCTAAATGCATCTAATCCAGGCAGAAAAAACTGGTAACAGTAAGTGTAGTACAAAGTATTCCATAGCTGCATCCTTACTCGGGACCACAAGGCATTCAATGACCATCTATTAAGGTTTACTTCACCCTGGCAAAATGACCATGCTTTTGACCCATTTTGCAGATGGGAATGGCAAAAATACAGAACAATTTTCTCATGCCAGTGACAAAGCCTGAAAGCAGGATCCTGAAACCCTGGAGTCACTTGCTCTAACCGCTAGGCAAGAATATGAAGGAAACCTAGTAATGGAGCCCTGAGCCCTTGGTTTTTCAAGTAGAGCAAGTACAGGCACAGTCTTTAGTTTTCCTCAGAGATTTCTCATGCAGAATTTCTTATAGATTCTGCACCTGCACCTTAGATGTCCAAATCCACAGGAATTACATTCTCCTACACATTGTATGTTTTTTTGGTTCTTAAGAAGAATGACCTGGAATTTAAGTTTAGCCAGCAAATTCCTTCAGTGAGCAAACTTTCATAGTTTCAGAGCAGAACATGAGCATCAGTGCAACCAGGCACAAAATTTGACTCTCCTCAGTGCTGCCCAGTATGCCAAACATATACTGTAAAGCAAACCAGCAACGCAGCTCTGAGCACCATTCCTCAGCACCAATGCGTCTATATCCTAGCAAAATACCTCTACAGCATATAGGAGCAGGAAAGAATGTAACATTCAACAGAAGCCAGTTTTAAGAAAGACTAGATACCACTTTCAAGATGTCTTATAGTCCAAACTACAGATTTTTGCCATGCATTTTCTGTTTCACACGCCAGTAACCTACCCCATACACCTACTTACCTATGCAAGACACACCATCCTCAGCCAACTCTGTGCCTGGCTCACAAAAGCAAATGACTTTTTGAGTCTCAAGATCAACACGGCACTCGTCCATCTCACAGTGACTGCAGTTAAGATGCAGCCTAATATCCACCTCTCCGTGCCCCTCTGTCACTAGGGAGTGGATGAAAGAAGCTGAGTTAACTACTGTAAAGATCATTCATATCATTCCCTTGGGTACTGACAGAAACCGTGACCACGGCTGCCAGATGTGGCAGGGTGAGCCCCATCTAAGAAACCGATTTCTCCCCACCTTCCATAGCTCCTGTCCTTTTCTCATGTAGAAAATAACATCCCGCTAAATCAGCCCCACTTCAGTTGAGGTGCACTGGCTCTTTGAGCAGATAGTCCGACCAAATTAGCAAGGAGGCTGCTGCCGAGGCTAAGGGAAACCTGCCCTTTCAATGGTCTGTGGGGTTCACCCTTTTCTTTCCTGGCCTTTACTCCCTCTGACATCAAACACTGCAATGTTTTCAAAACTTTTTGGCTGAACCTATCAGGCCAGAGTCCATCTGTATTTGAAAATACTTCTGGCTGTTCTAAAGCAAACATTTTTTTTTTGAGCAAATAGATATTTTTGTATTTTCTGAACACATTGCAAACATATTCAAGACACTGACTTCTGCGCAAACACAGGCTGGAGTGGCAGTACTTATCATTCCCATGCACTGCTGGGCAGCACTGCACTGTTTTCTCTAGAAAATCCCTGGTCCAACCTGGATACTTTGCTGAGGGATGCTCTAAGGAACATGTTTGTTAGTGAATAGTCAGGTGCTTTGTCTGTTTTTTTCCTAAATTATCTGAACTATGAGGTTCTGTTACTGCTTTCCTTGGCCAAAATTATTCTATAGGCTGGTAGACTATATTGTTGGGAAGTGACTTCTAATAGCCTTGATGTTCTCTCCACCTGCTTTCTTCCTGCTACTTCTGTTTATTCTCCACTGGACTTTGTTAGGCTATCTTTCTGCCTTCTCATAGTCACGATGACACTAAGCTGTACCCAAAGGGTTGTAAAGTGTCCTACAGATGCAAACTATTCTTAACAGGAAATAAACCCACTAGAAGACTTCTGACCAATGTGAATACCTTTAAGTGCTGGAGTGTATAAAGTACCAATTGGATTAATAAAGGACACACCATCCTCCCCATCCATCTCTGGGTCATTGTCCACTGCAGCATTGCCACCTATGTCAAACCAGAAGTTACCTTAACACACTGAGGCTCATTGGCACTAAAATACAGATAAGCATTGCAACATGCATGACTTCAGCATATTTAGGGAGGCATCCAAATGAGAAAAGAGAATAAATCAAAGTATTTAAGATACAGGGAACACTTAGCAAGTTGTGGCATGAACGACTGGTCTTTTCTCTCTAGAACTTCAATTTAATAGCAGCAGCTTGTGACAGTCAATTTCTTAGCTCTGTTTTAGGCAGACTGTTGCAAACTAAGGTGTAAACTTCATCTTTAACCATTTGGATGCTGTGAAACATAAATTCTTAAAATTAATGCAGCCAAGAGACTGGAAAACACCAGTACTCAAGGGCTAAGTTCAGTACCCTTGCCGATCAAGGTATGTACTGTGTCAGCAGAGGGAATGAATAATCTGATATCCTTCCTCTCCTTTGCACCCTGAAAGCAGGGTGGTCCACCAGGAGTGGGGACTGAGGGAATTTTTGAGTTGCTCATTTATGCTTGGGCATATAGAACATATCAGTAGCAAAGTATGGGCAAAACATAAAACATATTAGAAGCACAGTATGGGCCATACGTTTTGTACTACAAGCATGCAAAGATTCTCCCACCCCACCCAAAAATGGCTTTTCCTCTTTAACCATCTTCAGTGCAATTAAAATTATGTCATGTGAGGCACTCTGTTGGAAAAAGAAGCATTACACAGTAACATTGGTACAAAACATGCACTTAATCATTTAAACTCATTACTTGCTCTCAGGATTTCTAGTCTATCATACACTTGATTTAAACTGTGGAGAACCAGGGGTTAAAAAGTCCACCACAGTGCAGATGGCTGAAGAGACTATGTGGCCCAGGAGATTATGGGTTAGTAGAGACCTTGAATCTGGCCCACACCAGTTATAATCAACATAATGCCATCTGACAGCTGTCCTGAGACCTGCAGCACGTGAAATTAGTTCCCTGTTGACTGAAGTCAACACCACCGTCATTACTAAGAGGGGTCCTGGCTGGCAGCCTGAGCCTCTGCCCCCAGAGACCACCTGCACAAGACCAAGGCCCACCCACAGCAGGGCAGGGTAGAAGCAGCTGTGTCTTTTCCCTGGCATAAAGCCTAGCTGCCAGTCTCCAGGACCAGAGTCCTCAAAACACAGGTGCTGGCAATGGGAGCACATAGCCTGTGGCTCCTCCTTCTTCAGCACTATAACCCCAAAATGGAAGGCTCAAGAATCACAGCAGGATCTTGATGGCACGTTTTGCAGAGTGCAAAGCCAGGATTACAGCTGAAGGACTGACATCTGGCTATTTGCTCAAAGACTAAATGCCATACGTTCATCTAGCACTAAAAAGGCAACACACAGACATACTAGTACATAACAGTCAAATATGCTAGCTACAGGAGAATTATCTATCAGTGTTTTGCTGATCATTAGCACTAAAGGAGGGGAAGGGACACCTTGAACACGAAGCCACTTTACCTATATATCCTCCGCCTCCTCCACCTGAGGAGCACCCCCCTCCACCCCCTCCGAAACCCCCTCTTGTCTCCCACCCCCACTTCTTCATGGCCTGGGGGCAGGATCTTCCTCCAGTAGCACCTTCCAGCAAGGATTTTCCTGACCACAGGAAGGAAGTGTTATCATTCCAGCCACCTCCACCACCTGCAGTTAAGAGAAGAGAAAAGGCACAGGTAGGGGTTATTTTTGTGTAAAAAACACTGCAGGGATCTGCAGAACAAGCACTCCTTCAAAGCACCTCAGCTGAAAGTAAGAATCTCATGCCTTGGTTAGAAGAGGGGATGTGCTTGCTACACAGGGACCTTTCTGTAGGGCTTTTGATCACATTAATCATCTGCACCTCTTTTCACCTACCATACAAGGACAAGTATTTTCTATGGAGAACATAAAAAGATATCCCTGCCTACTCCCCAACCACTTGTTTCTGGCTTACAGAGCCTTTCCCTTCTCTTTGCAAAAAATACTTTTGAAAAAACTCTATGTCGGTTCTGAAGTGGAACAAAATGGAATTTGGAATTTAGTGAAAGGGATGGGAAAACATGTCCCAGCCCCACTCTAAACACAACATACTCACCAGTGACTCACTTTCAGCTCTGCTGGTTGTTCAGTCCAAGGTCTCTTCACAGAGACTTCTAGCCAGGTGCAATTATGCTCTTTCTGCATGAACCAGGGAAACTGTATGTCTATACAGCACAAAACAGTGCGGGGAGCAGGATGGCCACGTCGGCACTGCAATCTCCCACATCAAAAATCAAACAACTTTGCTTATGAGAGGTAATACATTATTTTGGGAGAACGTCACCATTGCTATGGCTATACCATCTCCGATACCCTTATTTAGGCCAAGTATGCTGCACTGTGGGTACACCCTATATGCATCTGTTATACTCCCATGTTCCCCCTGAACTGTGTTTTCATGAGTTTTGCCTCACCTCCTTGTGAGGGGGAATCTGGGAGTACCACATATTCACAAAGGTTTTCTTAAAAAGAAAAAACTTTCCTTACCTGCAGCTCCTGAATTTCCATTCAACCCTGGAATAGAGGAATCATTCTCCAGCCTTTCTGGATGAAATGTGTCTGTTTTGGCCCTGTAGGCCCTGCCACCACCTCCTGCTGCAATTATCAAGGGGACAGGTTCTCCATTCTCCATCTTAACAAATTCAGAAATAAAGGCAGTGTTCAAACTGAGTCAGACACGCAAATGGAAGTTCAACCACATGCTAGTTACTGCATGTTGCACTAAGCAGGCAGCTAGGACGGCTCAGCACTACAAATTACCATTGCATTATTTATGCACTTGCATCCAAAAGACTAATGAATAGCACTAGTCCTACCAAGTTCTGCAACAGAGAACAGTGGCATCAGCAGCTCTATGAATTGTATCTACACTGCTGATGGCTCTTAGAAAGCTTGTAATGTTAGTGCGTGATGACTTTCATCAAATGAAACAGCTAAGGAGCTCTGCTCTATATAGTGCAATACAGCGTCTCCACTGGTGAAGGACTGCTACACTGGAAATTGTCTGAGCATGCAGAGTTATGTAGAAGCTGGGTGATCTAAACATATTGGTAACGCCTGAAACCAGTGTTTGGAATGAGTACTGTCTCAGCTAGTACATGACAGAAAAGATCAGTGGTCCCTAGCTATAGGGTTGCCAACAGAAAACATACAGGCTATCCTCAACTTCTCTTGTCATTGCTCCGTATAGGCCAAATGTGTAGCTGAAGTCTAATGTTCTAATGACAGATTTGAATAAATTCCTGTGGAATTTGCTCTTTCCTGTAGAATTACGCTTCAGCATCTCAGCTTGCATTGAAAAAAAATCCAATTCAAACTATTATGTTTGCCAAGGGAACTCCAAGCCACTGAAGCAAGTGTGGCCATACTGTGTAGCAGTTCTAAGAAGTGTGAAGGGCCAACTCAGCTCACTACAGCTATCAACTGGAAACGAAGGATACCCGGAGCTTGCCTTTGTGGACCCTTCCCCAGAGGTGTACAAAGGGTTCTCAGATATTTCAGGCCGCGGTACTAGAGGCAAGTGGCAGGATGCATTCATGCTGAAGGTGCATGGGGACTATGTTTCCATACCTTAAATATGTAAGTTGCACCTCCCCCTCCTCCACCTCCTCCTGCCCATTCCTTGACACTTCTGTTCACACGTATCTCTTCTTCAATAACATTGTTCTCTCCAATGCAGACTTTCTGTATAACATCATTCATCTGCAAACAGAAAACCAGGTGTGAATTCTGGTAAGAAATCTCTATGTCCTTGCACACACAGGCCTCGTAGACCCTTCACCCTCCCAAGCCAATAAATTGTCCTCCAGTGAAACGACATAAGCAGAAACAAGCGAATGCTCTTCTAGAAGAGTCTCGCTTTTTGCTTCAACCTTTGTCAGAAGAGTATGTTGCCATTTTAATTGAATTATTTTGCAGCAAGCTCAGTGCTGATATCTATTACCATGTAAAACAGCTCCATAAACTTTTAACATACAAGATGCAGCAGAATTTACTGCAAATACTTCCCAGCATTAACTATCTGTATTTCACAAGTGGGGGAAGGGAGTAACTCAGCAATGATGTGACTTGCTCCATGTCATGCAACAGCCAAATGGCAGAGACACAGAGAGAACCCAAGTTTCTTCAATCCTCTTCCAGTGCCCCATTGGTTGGGACCAGGCAGCCAACACACATCTATCCAGAACTAAGGTGTACTAGTGGCTCACATAGACGTACCAGAGCTAGCTTTAACCTAGGTAGTCATAGCATGGACAGTACCAATGAGCTCGGTATAGACTAGCCACCTAATATTTATCTAGACTTCCAAGCAAGTTTTGATGTTGATCTGATGCTTACGCTGTAGCAGCAATTTTACTGTAATTACCAGTGCTAGCTAGTTCAAAGCCTACCAAAACAGCTGCAATCCCACCTTTTATTGCAATGTTGACCTGATGTTAAAGAAAATACCTCACTAAAAAGCCTCCATATTTCCTACTTAGCATTTTTCCCCTCCACCAATTAGCACCAAATGCAATGAACCTTCTGTATTAGGCAAATCACTGAATTCACTAACTGATGTCAAACACAACATTAAACCATCATTTATAAGTGCTTCTGGACTATGACCTAAAAGAGGTAACTGTCACTTCGATTTTAAATTGGAGCACTGAAGTGCATGACAAGCAGGACTCTGTTGTGAGTATTTGTAAGTTGCAAGCTTTGCTTCTAGCTTATTTTACTTTATACATTTCATCTCAGTAACACTGTCTCGTTATGCACACTGAACTCACTAAGTCAACAACACTTCAAGGGAAAAATGCACAAACAGTTGTTATAGTAGGACCAACCTTCTGCTTCCTTCTACTTTCATATATGTGTTTTCTTTGGGAAGAGGAACATGATAAAAGCATCCTCACATTACAAATTATGCTGTTGACCACAAAATGTGTCCTAGGTTGTGCCAGAGAATGAATGGCATCCATTTTGTGCGTGCAGACTTGCCTATGGAACTAAACAATCCTCCTGTCCCTAGTCTTCCCTCTCCTTAATTGATTTGGAGTCGGGTGGGGATGATTAATAAAATGACAAAGTCAATGACCCAAAGGAACCACTAGATTACAATTGAATTAAAAAAAAAAAAATCCTTCATGGCAAAGACATAACTGATTACAATCCAATCTAGTAAAAGTCCCTTTACAAGTCAATGCAATCTCTTTGCCTCAATGAAAGAATTACATTAGCACTCAATAAATTCTCACTAAGATTACAGTGGCCTACAATTTAATGAGTCCATATATTACACTCAGCTGGAATGTCCTAGTTACAGACGTTAGATGGAGGTTTGAGTTAGGGCATTTCTCATTTCAAAGAGGCTTCGTATTAATGGTTTGTTTGTAGATATGTATAATTCCAGTTTTAACATTATTTACTTCAGCATCTAGCCTTGAGAACCCCTCTTTCTTGTCTACATCCTTCAGCCTTTCTCTGCTGTAACAGACTGCTAAGCTTTCATCTCTTGGATGCCAGCCATTAACAGCTGAGAAATGCACAGCATTTAAATGTCCAGCTCAAACCTGTAGGTGAAATTTCATCAGATAATTCTTAGTTTCCTCCATAAGAATCTCCTGTTCCCTCATCCTCCAAAGAATACTAAATGATTAATAGATTATTGTGCCTGCAAATGGTGAAAGTTGCACCTTTCTGTCAAGGCATTTGCAGCAATGATTGGTTAGTAACACAAAGATCACCCAGTGGGGATTACTTTGTCTCTCCCATTCCCTTACAGAGAACACCCAAACAGGCCCTGTGGTGGGTGTCTCCAGAGTTGCAGAGTACTGTAATAATGGCAGGGCTGGGTGCAACAGCAGAGCAAAGACAAAGCCCTGTGAAGTCAACCTTGAAGACTGATCTCCAGAGGAAAGAAAGGCAGGGTTGTCTTTGCTCTCCAAAAACCCACACAGATGCTCTGAGATATGCAGATCAGTCAGGAATCTGTAGTGTATTATCAAAGGGGCCTGAAGGTTGAAGAGGAAGCGAGAACAGTGACATGGTACTTCATCTTTTCAGATCATGCCCTCCCAGTAAAATTCTAGCTATCCCTTGAACCACATAACCCCAAAACCCCTCAAGGACAACGGTTTTCTCTGTAATCAGACAAAACTCCATGGATTTGTAGAAGGGATTAAGGCAAAACAGAAAGGGCAACCACTTACACTAGGACAAGCATCTTCTCCTTGCTGTCCCACCAAGATATACAAGGTGTCATCCTTCTGGAGGTCAAAAATTCCCAGCACAGACACGCCGTGGGACCGCACCATGGTGTTCTTCCCTCCTTTCCCACCAGCAGCTCCATAGCCTGAGATGCTGCAGGAAGAAGAAACAAGAGCCTGGCACCCAAGTTGTCCCAGACAGGTGGAAGGTAGTACAAACCACTTCTGGGCAGTGAGTGTTTTGCGCACCTGAGCTGTATACAGTGTCACAGGGCTGTGCCCTGAAGACCTGACACTCTAAATAAATCTAAACTCGAAGCTTGAAGATTGAGGTTCTCTACTCTACATGGGCCTATGAACTTGGGTAGCTATAAAACAGCTTCTTTCACATTGATTCTTGGGCAAACACTTGCTGAGGACAGAGTGAGCAAGTCCCTGTAGTTTCAAACTTTAATATATGAAACACATCTTGTTTCCCAGAAGGCATACCCTTGAGAGGTTTGCAGCAAGGAAGAGAAAGAACGGAAGCAGGAGAACCAGTAAGTACAGCACATATGGCTAAAGAGAACATTAAGCACAAGATTGACAGGGGGAGATTTGAGAAAGCAGACAGCATAACTGGTCCTGGTAGCATGGACCAGATGGGAAACAGCTCTCCTATTCCCAGGACCAGAGGAATATAGAAGAGTAGATGGACATGACACTACCTGCAGTAAAGAAGGAAGGCAAAAGCCCCCTGGCTAAACTCACAGCCACCTCAACGTCTCACTGTCTCTAGCCAGGGGTAGCTACGTTGCACACACTGGCCGCTGCAGTCTCAATTAAGGCTCTGTGACTTTTACTTCAGGCAGTCAAGATTCAGGGGTCCTTACTGTTGTTGATGTACCCGAAGATTTTACTGTACCACTGTACTGTTCAGCTCCTCCCTCTCCCTTTCTAAGTACATAAACAATCTACATACTTGAAACAGCATTTATCAAAGAATTTCAAAGGAAAATCATGATAAAACACACACCTCTGCTGCAACAAAAGACAGTTACTCAACTTTCTGAGCAAGTGACTGGTGGTACAGCAAGCTCAATTTAGATCTGAAATAAGCAGCTGATTCTCCACCGACGTTAGTAGCTATTTCCATGAGAGCAAAATTCAACCTGGAGCATGTTAACAGTGACTGCAGGGCTGAGAACACAAAACTTCCTCTTGGCTTCCTACCAGTTACAGTAGAGGTGCTCTGCTTTAACGCCTCCTTTCCTCTAGCACCTGGGTGGTCCTTGCCCAGCACAGTCCTGCATGCAAACAGGCTACAAGCAGAACGAACCAGCAGTGCCCATCGTGCATAAGCACCCTGGACAAGTTGGGCAGCCAGCTCACTTTCAGCCAGCAACTTGCCTTAACGATTAGCATGAGGAACTCACCTTGTGATACTGCTCTGAGGCAGCCAGCATGAAGCAGTTCTGATGTCAAAGCAACTATGGAGCATCAAGTGCCTCGTAAAGCACATTAGATCCTCTCAACGTGACATGATTACGTTCATGCCACTGCTGATAACCAAAGCAATCATTCCTCAGCAAGGCTGCACTGGAGCCAGCAGAAAAAGTGATGGACACAGCACTGGGCTACCATGAACAGATGCTGCATAAATCTGAAGACTCAGTTGATCTGCTGTAGAATTTTGTAATGGCTAATGAGGTACACTATCAGGCACAGCAAGCTGGCAGGGCTAATCAGCTGCAATTAGGGGCCATATTTTTCTATGTATTAACAGATTTTGCATACAAGCAATGATGTCAGGGAGTTCAGGAGAACCCATTTTGGCCTCATTGAAAGGCTGCAGACAAATAAAAATGAGTAGATTCAGGTGACAGTCATTCCCTATTCAAAATGAGTGTCACTGTTTAAACAGATGGGTTATCTTGACTTCAAGTTTTAGCAGGATCCCTTTCCTTAGGCACAACTTTCTTTTACAGAAGGAATCCATTTAACTATATTGGCCCCGAAGAAATACTCAGACCACTCTGACTAGATATAACCAGAACATGGAATACCTTCCACTGTCTTCCTCCTTTTCTTTTACTATGACACTTGTAGGAACTGAAAAAGAAAACTGCATCTTCAGGAGGGATCAGGATGAGCAGAGTGCACTGGCTGTGCAAACCACGGCTGGAGAAAGAAATCCACCTCTAGGTAGACAGGTCATGGGAAACACTGGAGCTAGTTTTGAGAGTAGGAGAAAGTGCAGTGCCTAGGCTGGCCAACTTAGAAGGACACCTTTTTGTATTCCACTGGGCCGTGTTCTTATGCTACCTTACAAGAAGGGACCAGAGAAAACAGAGGACAGTGGAAGTGACAGCAAATAGGGCACTCAGCAAAACGGACCAAAGACACGTGTATTAGAAATGGAAAGAATTTGGATAATGGATGGTAGCGTGTAATTTATTACAGTTCACTTCTCTCATACTTGATCATAGGCTTAGATATAGGATGACAAGACCTTCTGAATGCTTAGAAGGAAATCTGAAAAGAAAAATATTCCTTTATATTGCCTAACTTTATTGCTATACAATGTGCAGTCCCATGGGAGCAAACCATACGATTTTGTCCACGTCGGCATTGGAGCATGTAGGACTCCAGTCTTCAAATGAAGCTGGCTACAGTGCATGGCAGCCTACCCAGACCTTCATAGATGGTGGGGTTTTCTGGGTGTGGCTAGCTTGTGCTAGTAGAGTTTTGTGCAAAGTTGAGCTTTCCCTCTTTGCATTTTAGTAACACATATTCTGCCTCGTGTTCACACTATCTACGTCCTTCTTATGCAATTACCAGGAATGTAACTCACCACTCTACATTACACAGTGTAAAACGCACTGATATGGCATAACAACAGCTTTCTTCAGAGCCCAGCAGCCAGCTGGAGGATTTTATTTTATATGGGTTAGGTGTATTGGAGATAGCTATTAGGCTCACTTACAGGACCCACAGTGCAGCAGGCCTGCAGAGGAGAGCTAAACACAGGCAGTGGGTTCAGACTCTGGGAAGCCCTAGAATTGGTATTGCAACTCGACATTCTCCTAGGGCTATGCTATACTGGGGGACTCCGCTGCCCCTTCAGCAGCCCAGAATCAGGAAGATGTCAAGTTAATTTAAGCCCACAATTGCCTCCTCCTTTCCCCAGGCTATGAACTCTCTACTATAGCTTTAAGAGGTGCAGAAGAGAATGTCATCCATTTATATACAGGTTACCAATGACATTAGCCATCTATTATCTATACAGAACCTAAAAGTCTGTTAGGTCATTTATAGGACTTAAATAGACAGGTCCTCCTTGCAGGATCTGTGGTTTTTATGGTGTAGCAAAAATTAGCCTACAGTTGCACTGGAATTCTGGCTCTTCTTGGCCTGTGATATTAAAGAAATGATAATGCTGTAAGTTTATTGCCTCTTCTCTTTTGGGCTATACTTTATAACCATATTTACTGAATGCTGGTCCTGAAAAATACTATTCACCTCAAGCAACTGATTTTTTGATAGCTGAGTAGAACATCATTAATGCTTTTTTCATTACCATCAATCTTTGTAGTAATAGGCACTCAGGTGGAACTTGAGCCTAGCCTAGCCAGTTTCTCAAAACTGCTTTGCAGTAGACTTCTGTTAGAGAGTGACATCTATCCTCAATATTAATATTCTTTTTCAATAAAATAAAAAAAAAGAAGGTGCCAGTAAGTTTTAACTGAAATTTGTTCAAAGCCTTCAGTGGAATGTTCTGCTTTGAAATCCATGATACCATCATTGGTTTCAATAGGGAATGTTGCATAAAAAACCACCACTGGACAGTCATTGATTCAAACAGACAGTTCTGCTTACAAACTGATGCATGTAATGGCTTGATGTTACCATTCAGATACAGTGAACTAAACTTCGATTGTACTTCTTTCCCCAGCAAGAGCAAAAAGAAAAAATAATTGGTAAAAATCTGATTAAGTAGCATTGAACCATATCTGATCATCTCCCTTTGAAAGTAACTCCACAGAGGGATTTAAGTGTTAGAACCCTCAGTATCATGGAGCCTAACATTTAGGTGGCTGGCTTCCAAAATCAATTCTACACCAGTGAGCCAGGCTTACAGGCTCAACTTACCATGCCTAGATTCAAAAAAGTCAAGATGCTGAGCAGAGCTTGATGCAAGCTGTCCCACAAGAAACGCTGACATACCATTGTGCCTCCTACACCAGGTGAAGAGTGGGAAAAACTCCTTCTGATCCCAGAATTCAGTGGATAGCATATGGGATATGTATGCCCCTTGGCCTGGGGAACTCAGAACACTTGATTTTCAGCTACCTATAGAGCTCTCCCAACCTGTAACCATTTAGGCTAAAGATTTGTCTGCCTCAGATGGTTGCTTCTCTTTCTTTTCTTCTCTCTTTCACCAAAAAGTCACATCTTCCAGACAACAAATCTGAGACTGGAAAGGTTGGAAATCACAGGATCAAGGAGAAGTAAAACCCAAGTAGATTTGGCCCAATTTCTGAATATAATACTTCATATATGCATAGCATGTATCTGCAGCTTGGATAAGTTTCGAACGCAAAAATATATCATGACAATCAGAGGTGGTTCCCTTACCTGTATGTGTTGGTTGCTGGTACTCTCCAGATCTGAATGCCTTGGAGAATCCCTTCAGCTCCTACAATCACACTGAGGTTGGAGTTCCTGTAGGCATCATTGCATTGGCTCTGTGTGGGGCCATAGGGTCCGCTGGCACCACATGTTGTGAATAACCAATGATCTGAAATGAGGACATATACAAAGCATGATCTGAATATCCAAAGATCAAGTAGCTGTTCTGGTCTTTATTCACCCTCTCTTGTTAGACCAAGAGAAGTACCTGGCCTTTGAGGTTTTAGCCAGAACAAATACTCACAGAATTCTTTTAAAAGACTCATAGTGCTGTGTATCTCAGTATTTGACAGCTTTTCATCACATCTCCTGAAAGCTATCACAACTATGAACATAGTTTTACTTTTTCTAAGGTTCAACAAGTCAAAGATCACAGAGTAGAGTAAAATGCAACACAGACCACCTAGTTTTGGGCTCTGCTCTCTTGGGCTGTTAAACTGCATGCTCATAACCTCAAGACGGGTGCATTTTAGCCCTTTCAGTTTCTACAGACATTTGATTATTAATTTTTTTTATATAGGAAAGTAGCTGCTAATTAGATAAAAACCTGTAAATACAACATCATCTCAGTGATTAAAAACGTAACAATTAACTAATCGTATTTTGAATAATTATTTGCTCACAAGAGATTCAAGTTAAGCTTCAGAAGGCAAAATACCTAACTGTGGCCTGTAAAACAAGCATTCAGCTCTGCACGTTCTAGGCCAGATCTGCGGGTGTAAATCAATGCATCCCTATTACAGCCATTTTCATGTACTAGCCCTGTACAAATAGGCCTCTAGAACAAGGCTTTATTAATTTGTGCCTCAAAGACATAATTTTTTAATTTGAATACATGATGCTGAAAATGCCATCCTTTTCCTTAAAGATTCATTATTAGGGACAGTGCAGTTGCAAGACCACAATGCTCTTGTAAACCCCACCCTAACGTATTTGCCAGTACATCAGGAAATATTTCACATGTAATCAAAACTAAGATCTAGATGGTAAATAAGTGGACTAAACATTTTTGGTGCACATTACATGATTTATCATTCATACTTATTAACAAGCTAATATACACAATCTAATAAACTCTGCTAGCTAATTCTCCTGCCATTAAAGACAAAAGACTTGAAATACATCTAAAGAACGTTATTTCTACAAATGATGTTGGGACAGCCAGCCTTCCTTATGGCTTTCTCAAAGGGCACCATTTTTCCCTCCAGCATCCACTAATGCAATACAACATGTGCAGACTCTTTCCGTGATGGTACTCATCAGCTCAGATAGAGCATTAGCTTGATCTGCTGCTTGGAATTTGGAGCTATTGCCTAAGCAGATCTGGTCTAGAAAGGATGGTCTGCTTGGGCCTGGAAGAGAGAGGCCAGCAGTTCCACCATTACTGTTACTGAAGGGGTTCACCCACCAGAAATACAAGGAAATACATTAGTTTAGCTAGGCAGAAGGTCTGAATTACCTTTTCACAAACTAATCCTGAAGTTGAGCTAAATTCCTTCTTATAAAAAAGTTCAATGCATGAAATGGATCAAATAATTTGGCAGGACTTTAAGAAATAAAGTGGCTGGTATTTCTGAAAAACCTTTGTAATACAGTCTTGGCTATTCCAAGAAGCAATGCAAAACTACTACTTTAGGAAAGCTTCCCAATCTAAGCACTGCTGAGAGAATAATCTCCTCCTCCTTACTGCAAAATCCATGCCACCGTTCCTCAAAACTCCCCTGCAAGGGTCCTCTAGAGATTTTGCTACCGTTACTTGTTTTGTATAGATACTTACATACTTATTTTTCTTATTTCTCCAATCCTTCTACAGTGGGTGGCAGTATAAAGTCTTAATATTAGTAGATAGCAAATAGAAGAATTCCCCTCTCCTCCTCTGCCTTCAATGTTCCCCCCAAAAACCCAGGACAAGTAAAAGAGGAAAAGCACCTAAGAAAGTAAGGTCTAAAAGTTCCTAAAGCAAAATGCTTCAGTAGCTCTGATATTGACAGTCTTGCACCAGAAGTTACTTATGTTTATTCTTGCAAAAAAAAAAAAAAACCAAACAAACCCAAACCAAAGCAAAATCTCACACAAAATGGAAGATGAGAGACTCATTCTGTCAGCTATCACAGTGATTTAACATTGCAATACCCCAGTGGGCTAAGCCACCTGCACTGAAACATATGTTTAGTAAAGCAGGCAGGTAAGTGTCTTCGTTTGGAACAGTAAGAAGCCATTTGGATGTCTCCAGTGAAACATCAAACATGTTCCCAAAGGTAGAAGCAGGTGACCTTCAAGGGGACAATAAGCCCAAAACATGAGAGAATCAAAATGGAAAACTGGAAGTGATAAAACCTAGGACAGACCACAGCATGTGCATACTGCTGCTACGGTTAAGCTTTCCATTTCTGACTTACTCCCTTTAAATAAATCTCGTTCCTTAGGTATCTGCTTACCCGGCCTTGGCAAAAGTATCTCTGGACTATCACATGTGTAAGACACAGCACAGCTGGACCTGAAACTGGCAGCTCTTGACTCCCACTGGGTTCCAGGGACAGGGGATCAAAGAACTACATCTTATTCCAAAATGCTTTTTAATGGCGCTCTGTTTCCTTAAAAGCCCAATGCCCTGGTGGGACAGAAGAAAAATGTCCTTCTGCTGCAAACATTACGCCTTCAGACTTTGAACTGAAGCAACCAGAACAACTTTTGTATTTTCTGCCTCTTGGACAGAGTAGTGGGGGCCCACTTCCAGTGCAGAGGCAGTATCAGGGTAAACGCAAACAGTGCTGGTAATTTAAGATTAGTGAATGTGCATCTAAGCTCTTACAATTTGGTTTTTAAGAGCATGGGGAATGAAAAACCACAGATATGTTATGCCAGGGAGTATGGTGTAAGGAGCCTGGAGATGACTGAGCACAGGAGGTACTATCTTAGATTTCAAAAGCAGTCCTGTTGTAATCCATACAGTGGTATATACAAGATTATATGTAAAGCCCTCCCAGGTTCTGCAGCTGCTGCAGTCAGTGCTAGCAGACATATTTACTTGCTCTATTCAGGTAGATGGTAGACAGGAATGGGAGAAGACATGTTTCAGAACTAGCAGGCCTTTGCCCAAAACACTGCTGGAGGAAGTCTGGGCCCAGTGAAGTCCACGGGGAGACTGCACCTGATTTGAACCAGCAAGGGTTTCAGTAAAACCTACAGCCAGGTGTTGGGCGATCTCCTCATTTGTCACTGCTGCATTGACTTGCAAACAGTCCTCCTCCTACTGATATGCACTTTCATATGTGATACTGAAAGCCAGTCCAACGTGTAACAGCTTTGTTGCTGAATTAAATGGGACAGAATATGGCATGGGAAGAAGCCTCCCCTCATTTCAGCATAATTAGGACAGATGGGTCTTAGTTACAATCCTGGATACAGACTAAAAACATCGCACTCCCCTCCCTCTGCTCTCTTAAACGCTTCACAAAGCCAACCCTCAATCTGCGGATGTAACAGTAGGCCAAGATCTTAAACCACTAACATGGTAACGAAACAGAGTACTGCCCATCTTAGATAACCCACCGCTTTTTTTCTTTAAGTAAGAATAACCGTTCACTCCCTGTAAAGTATTGATTTTCTCCTGATTCTAGAAATGACAGCAGCATGTCTCACGAGCTCAGAGAGAGCATTTCTACAGGTTGCTGCATGCCACAGCAGTTTACAGTAATTCAATTTGAAGCATTATTTTCATCTCCGAAGACTAAAGCAGCAGCACTGAATCGAAAATCCTTAAGCAGCTAGGTGAGAAGCATAGATTTTTTCCATCGGTGCACAACTGTGGTCTGTTGTATACTGCACAGCATACCTCTCTTTCCTTCTGCAGCGTGCAACAAGCTAATGTTGATGGCACCTCACACTCACATGACAGGGAAAAAAGCAGGACTCTCCAGTCTAAATCTAAAACAACTAGCAGATTTTGGAAATTTGCCCGACTTCACACAAGTTACAGTTGCCCGGTTTCCAGAAACAGCTGAGCATTCCCATGATGAAAACTAACAGGTAGTTAAATGTAGGGTCCCTATATATTCTGTCATTGGCAGCTGCAAGATGCTAACTGGGTTTAAAAACTGGAAACTCCTGTTTAAGGCGGAGGAAAAGAAAAGAAGTGAAGATTACACTGAGATTCAGAACTGGGGTACTACACTTCAGTGAATGATTTATACATCAGTTCATCTGACGGAATTCCCACTTTCACAAGAAACGTGGCAGAGGAAACATTTGGTTTTCTGCTTGTTCACCCACACACCTGCCTTCCTCAAGCTCCTCAGCAATCTCCCCAACACATTGCTAAGGTCCCAGAAACAACGTTTTGCAAGAAATGCCATTTTGGCTCTATTAAAACAGACTTAAAAAAATTCCTTCTTCCCAACTTTTCTTTCCACATTAGATTTACTGATATATTTACGCGCACAGTCACTCATGTTCATTCTCTTTTGCACAGCAGAAATTCTAGTTTTCACGCAGCTTGGCTAGATACGTAAAATGCACAGCAATCAAGGTACTGGATTTCAGCCACAGCGAAGGGGAGTGATGTCCTGCTCTTGGAAAACAAAAAGAACAAAACCCCACAAGACTTAAAATGACTAATTCATTTGAAGCTCTCATACTACTTGCAGCCCAAGGCAGCACTGCTGCAGGCGCTGCTGCAAATAACAACCAGCAACAACCAAGAGAAAACAGTGGAGCAAAGCCTAAAGCACATTTGTACTTCTAACACAGAAAGCAATTTCACTGGCACACAGAGCACATAAACTCCCTATCACAAAACAGACATAGGCATTTTAGCTATACCTCGAGGGCCTAAATGTATTAACAGGCATTTGTTAAATTAAGCTGATTTGTACCGAGGTTCAACTCATTCCAAACCAAAACTTTACTGTGATTTGAGAAAATTACCAACCAAGCACCCTGCTACTTGGCTTATTTTGGAACCTAGAGCAATGCACTAGTGAAATGCATCAGTGCTTTAAAACAATGTGTAGGCAGTTTGTGGAACTTGCTGCCACAACCTCTATTCAAGCCAAGAGGCTATCTCTACTTCCAATAGAGTAAAAAAACCCCATAGAATCATAGAATGCTTTGGGACAGGAGGGACCTTTAAAGGTCATCTAGTCCATCCCCCCTGCAATTGGCAGGGACATCTACAACTAGATCAGGTTGCTCAGAGCCCCATCCAGCCTGTCTTCTTTGATGTTACCTTCAGCCCCGCTGCAAAATGCTGAATTATTACAGAACAAGGCAAAAAACATTACAGTATTTTGCTTTTTTTAAACTTTTAACAGGAAAAATAGTTGCCTTTTTCTGTAATGAACTCTTGGACTCTCCCGTAATCTGTGTGTATATGACGTGGCCGGGGCAGGCCAGCTGAACAAGGGAAGGATGATTTTTTGATTCCAACCACTGTGATAAAGACAAATGATTTGAGCGTATTTGGAGAATTCGGAAGCGAAGAAGACCTTAAATATAGATGTACATTAAAAACATGTAGGGGCTATAAGGTCTTATGCTTCAGGTGCGTAAGAACCCCAGTGGCTAAACTTCTGTAGGCAATTGATTCTGTTAGTTGCCCCTCGGGGAGTTCATTTTTCTTCTTCCTCTAAGGCAGATGTCATCAAACTTGATGCCATGAACGAGCAAAACGTTTCATCTATTTGTAAAAACATTCACAAGCTCCCTTACAATACTTGGCCAATATGGGAAATGAAGAGGCTTACAGGAAACCATCCATCTTAATCTTCACTAACATTTGGCTGCCATTGGCACCATGGTACGTGTGGAGGGATATACCTCTTACTCGGTGCAGGTGCAATCTCAGTTATGCGTTACCGGTAGTTCCAGGGTTGATCTGTGCTGAAAGTTTGTAGGCAAAATATACTACAAGCATATATAAAAGACATGTTCTGTCATGTAAGGAAAGAAAAACCTTTCAATTTTGCTTTCGGTTCTGTTGTTTAATGGTGTCCTGTGAACAGTAATTTGAGATTATTACCTTTTCCAGGACTAAGTTTGCCAGAGATTAATGAGGCACGGTAGGGGTTTGAAAGATGATGGTAAATGGCAAAAATAGGTTGGGCTCACAATCACAGTCCCTGAACTGTTAAATGTGTCCACACAATGATATTAATGGGATATAAAATGATCACAGAAATTAGTGAGTCTTGCCAGCAATACCAGAACCAGTTACACAGGTATGGCTAGACCAAGAGGAGGCCAGCTTTTCAACTATTTATGGAGTTACTATTGCTACCTCTGTCTTTCCATTTTCTAAATGAGGGTGGCAATTGAAGACTGGGACATGTTTTCCAGTTCAACAAGAAGAGCATCTGCAGTGATGACAAATGTATGCCAGATTGATCCTGAGTATCATTTCAAAGAAATACTCAAAGCTTGATTCATGCTTTAGATTTTTTCTAAGTGTCCATATAAAGGGAACACTCACTATCAGGGCATCCTTGTAGAAAATTACCTGCGGTCAGTATAACAGGGCTGATTTTGAACAGCAATGAGAATGGCTTGTTTCTTGCTACCCCCTGGAGCCATAAACTAACAAAGCAGCATGAAGAAAACAAATTTCTTTTCTCTTTTATGTTTCACTTAAAGAGATAGCAGGAGTCTTCCATAAAGGGTATTAAGTGAGACATGATGCTAACTTTTTGGAATTTGTTTGTTCACAATTTCAAAGGATAGTAGAAATGCATGTTGGATAACAAAGACCAAGTTGGGTGGAGGTGGCAAGATTATTTCAAAACCTTTCCTGAGATTTATAGCAGTTTCTGCACAGTTTAAACTGCTATTCTTAAGAGTGGGCAGCTTTAAAATTTAGGTCTAACATGTGTGAACTGCCCTGTTCATTTCAATCGTATGATTAACTCTGGAGAGCCTTTAGACCAATTCAAATTTGCTACGTTGGGATCTGGTTGTATGTTGATTTTCAGTATTGCACCTTTGTTATTTTTAATCCTACAGAGAAAGCAAGTGTAAACACTGCAATAAAGAAATTAATGCCTACCTAATCTGAGATCCCACCATCCATCTCTGAACACTTTCTACCACTGTTGAGGATGCTACTTTTGTTGGAGGGAGGGCACTGAGCTGTTACTCACTGTGTTAATTGATGCTTAATACAAAAATACAATTCTGCAGATACCTTTATTGCATTATGCCAACAGTTCAGTTAGTATAATTGCACACAAAGAGCAACCAAATGTAATTTTCTTCTACTTAATACTTGCTCTGCTGTTCCTTTCAGCTCCTTCATCTGATTAACTAATGTGACTCAGAGTTCTTCCGAGAAACAGCCATGTAAGTACTTGTAAGAGGACTCTCCCTGATGCAAAAGACAAAATCCGTGCAACCACTAAGTGTTGTGAGAAAGAGACTGGAGCTGAAGGAAAACAGTAATCCAGTCTGGATGAGAAAATGATTTGATGACAGTTTCCATGCAAGAAACCATGGTCACATGATGGCTGGTGGATATGCAGATCAGAGGGGACAAAACAATGCAAGATTTGAGGGGAAAAAAGGTTAATCTTTTTGTACATTTCGCAACACACCATTTTTGTACTGTGTGCCCTGACATGAGTAAGTTGTCAGTGGGACAGATGAGAAGCTGAAGCATCAAAAGAGAGGCTATCCTCGTGGTATTTACAGACTATTCAGAAGCACCAGAAATCTTTAATTAAAGCTTGATTGCTCTGTGTCTTGTTATCTCCTTTCGCCTACTGAGAATCCTATTTTGTCTCCTCCAGTTTCCATGATAGCAATTTGTTTACCTAGAGTTCCTCATTATTGCTCACTGTATCTTTATATGCCTGAATTTCCCATATTCTGGCCTTGTCTATAAAAGGAAATTGCATTGGTTTGATATAAATTGGCTTTTTAATTGGTAGTTAAACTCCCTGTAGAGAAGTGCTATGGTTTGAGCAGCTTTCAGTTTTACTTAAACTAATACCTAATCAATTTAAAAACAAAGCCAAAGAAGCTTGGTTTACGTCAAAATAATCAGTGCACAGATTTAACCATTTCAATCAAAAATCCTAGTTGCACTGAAGTTGGTTCAATCTTCTGGTATATGCAGGTTTTCGTACAACTTTTTTGCAGGCTTCTTTTGGAATCACCTGCAACCTTTCAGCAAGAAGCTGGCACGTCAGCAAATAACATGTCATTAATTAACTGAAAAGGAAAGCATTTGCATTGCTTGGTGATCATCTATCTAATGGCCACCTTGCACTGCAAGTAACTGCATGACTTGAAACCTACAGGAATCTTCCGGTGTTGGTCCTGGTCATCATCAAGGAACTTGAGAGAGCAACATCACCACAGTAGTTGTAGCAATTTTGGGTCTTATTCTCTACACAGGGCATTCATCATCCCACGTGTGACACATGACAGCGGTTAAGAGATTTCTGGAAGCCTTAGGATCTTTCACAGCGTGGCTGCGTTATGTGTTTAGAACCTTCTGGAACTATCCTGGAGGCATGCCAAGTCACGATAAGCAATGGCAAGGCTGAAGAAGTAATTCACTGGGTACAGGGTCTAAGAACAGAGAGGACAGGGAGGTTGGTGGTAATGACTATCGCTTCCGCTGAAAATGGATTTCCAAGCACAGGCAAAACCAGCAGGTGCATGTAAGAGGTTGTTCTCAGTTGCGAAGGAGCAAATCCAGGCCCACACCCTTGAAAGCAATAGGGCTGCTTTGGATTTACAGTCATGGTAAACAAAGTGGTACCTGTCTTTCAGATTGTACTTCCTGCTGCGTAGGCTGAGCTGGCTTGGGGACTTGGGGAGGGCATTTTATTATCCTGTTGTCTCCTCAGCTATAGGAACACAGTTCTTTGTTTTAATATGATGTCTTAAGAAGGAAATATTATAGCCTGTGATCCATCATACAAGCCAAAGATCACATTAGCTGTAATTACTTTTGGCTGAGCTCATATTGGTCAATGCAGTCTTTGGGACTTCAGGGTGGCACTGATGCTGTTGGTTCACTCGCACAACAGTAAATACGTGGCCATCAAAGTAAAGGCCTTGACAGACTCAGCCTGAGGTTTCTTAAATGCATTACAGGATGCAGAAAGAAACAAGATTAAAGCTGGGTAAAATGCATAGCCCAGGGACCAAACAAGCATCTGCAGTGTTTACTGAGAGCAGGGAGTCAGCAACACAAAGGAAAAAGATGATTTGGTGCTGTGGAGACCCTCAGAAATGCAATGACTTCCCGCGACAAGAAGACGCAACTTAGCTTCTCTGATTTCTGCCCTGCCTATGCTGAGGGCGCAAAGGGGAGCAAATTGCTGTAGGAACGATTTCAAACCTCAAGGGCTGGAGACAATTTTAGACAGAACATGAACAGGACCAAGGATCAAGCCCAGAAATGAGGCAAGCTGGCTTAGGTACCACAGGAATTGCCTTGAATTTTCACCCCAAGGTCATAACAAATTATTTGAATTGCTCAAGGTACCTCAGTGACCTTCTCTTCTACTCCTGTGCAATCTGACTCCCATTATTTCTACTATCCAAGCATTTTTTTAAATTACATTCCTCAGATAGGACAGGGAGCAGAAGGGCTAGAAGATGTTCCGCCATTTCAGGTCTAGTGAGAAGCAGGAAGTAACAAAATTCTTGAATAAACCTACAGCCACAAGATTTCTCGCGTAACACCCACACGCCCACTTTACATTAACTTTGCATCCAAATTTCAGGCCATTCTCCAACCTGAACCTGATATCTAATAGCTTTTGTGTTACTAAAACAGTAGGTACCCTGGAAGGAAATGTACAGCTGCCTTAAGGAACTACACCACCACCTAAGCATTGACATTACTATGGAAATTCAGCCAGAAGTCCATAATCTACACCTGCGTACAGATCCTACCACAAGATCACTGACCTAAGAGCAATACTGAAAACACTTAAAAGGTGGCTCCACCTTTTAGGCACCTCCTTACAGGCAGGCAACGGAGATACAGATATTGAAGGCAACACTTCAAAGGATCTGCAAAGAGGACGTAAGGGTCTTTTTGGAAATTGTACCTTTGTGACCAGCCCAAATTCACACACCACATCTGTAACAGAGCTAGACACAAGCTTTATAGCTAAAGCACAGGTCCACCCAGCCCAGCATCCTCTCATATGGGCTCATTCCCTCTCTCTCATTCTCCTGAGACTCCTGTCAGTGCTCCTGCACTTTTCTTGCTGTATGATGCTCAGTACATAAAATATCAACAAACTCCACTTGATGGCAACTCTTGGCCTACACTGCAGACTGTATCATCAGCCTCCACTGCCAGAGCTTGCTCCACAAGAGAGTTCAGCAGTTGCCCTGCTGTGGCAGCACAGAGTGGGCTAATACATCCAGCTTTTCAGGCAGGCTTTGAAGACTGTGTGGAGCTTTTGACCGCACTGACCAGACTGCTGTTGGTATCAGAGCTAACACCACTACTTCATGTATTTCAACAGTACGCTGCAGGTAGCAAAGTGAAACATAACCTAGAATAGAACAGACTCGGAGAATTCTTTCTAAGACGGAGGAGTAGGAGAGAAGGAGGCAGCAGGAACAAATCCCTAGGCTTAGTGACAAAGTAAAGGAGGCGTATACCAACCACCCCCCTGTTCTCTACCTTAGGAGGGGTTGTATTTCAAATTGGCAAGTAACTAGCTAGCCCTAAGCGAGGAGAAACAGCTGTACACAGTGCTGAGGCTGGTAGTTATAGCAAGCGCCTGTCTCTCCTGCAGTCACCCCCCATTGCCATGGTCAGCCCTGCTCTCCCACGTAGGCTGGAGACTGCGGCCACCTGAATCAAATCAGGAAGAGGAACTGGCACGGAGGAGGGAAGGAAGCAGATTGGAATAGAAATGCACGTGTAGAGCCCAAAACAGATATTGTGAATGTGTGGGCAAGCCTGGGAGAGGGAAAAGACAAACATTTGGGAGACACTGATGTGAGGGGGAGGGAATGGAAATCTTGCATCTATTTGGCCCATGCCACTACAATTAAGCTGGAAAGGGGAGCTGGGGGACAGGGGAGTACAAAATAACATTGACATACAAGACTGACATTTCTAACTAACTAAAAATCATGTTTTTAAAACGAAGTCCAATGCTGTACTCTTTCAAATGGGCAATGAAAACATTACTGAAAAAGTGAAGCTATGTTATTTCAAACCAAGCCTATATTAACTAGAGATGGGTGTTCAGGTTACCACATGCTGGACTCAGTCAATTTAGACACTTCGCTTTGATTCCTGCCTATTTTTAAATGACCATGACACCAAACAAACCTGTCTTACAGTTTAAAAGCACTTTTTACTTCAAGAAGAGGCTCCCTCTGGTTCTTTCTTTCACCAGCTTGCAATTGAAATCCAAGTTACAGTTAACAGCTAAAGGAAATTGCTTTCTGGAGCTTGTTTTGTTTTGTTTTGTTTGTAAGGGACTTGGGAAAAGCTCTGAACAAAGGCTTTGGTAAAGAAAAAGAAGGAATCATATTGCATTTAGCCACATCTAACTGAAATCTGTACTAGTTGGAAATCTCTGCTGTCTGAAAACGCTTCTCAGACCAGACAATTACCTGCTGGACCAGAAATGGGGGCAGTGTTGAGTTGGAGATTTCCCAGAAGCTTTTGTTCCCATCCAAACTTCTTCTGGCCACCTCTACTGGTGAGCAAATTGCTTGAGTCTGGTGTGGTACCTCGAGGTGTCTTCTCTCCACTGACTAGAAAACAAGAAGTCACAGACTGGTTTATCACTGAGGGTGGCTGAGTCAGTATGTAATCCAAAACCGAAGCTAAATTAAGGGCTGGAGGCTTCTCTGCTGACAATAAGAGCCTGCAGTCACAGGATATAACACTATTAAAAGGAAAGGACAGATTGACTTTCCATTGCTGTTATGGGAACTGTGACAAAAAAAAAAAACAAAACAGGAATGAGTGGTGGGCAAAACAGCAAGTGAACGAAGACACGAAGCAGAAATACAGAACACAATCTTTAGCAACTGTTAGAAAGTTTCTCTTTTAGCCAGTAAAAGTATATGTAATCTTTTTTAATTACAGCCTAATTTTAAGATCTCTTTAGAATACTGGAACCTGAGGTACATTGTACTTATGCACAGAAACCAAGGGGTATCACAGTCTTTCTATAGAAAGACTCACAGCCCCAGCCAGTGCAAATTAACATAACACAAAGCAGATGAAACCTTCTGACTGCTGTTGGATGAGGAAGTGGCTTACAGATTTTCAATCTGAACAGGGCTACAGAGGTTGTAGCTTCAAGCCTAGGAGATGAAAGAACACACTTAAGTTCTACTGCTCAACCCAAGGTAGAAGTTTCATGCGTTCAGAGGAGCAATCCTTCAGTCCTCATGTAAGTTGTTGGTCTGAGGTATAGAGTGACAGATCATTGAACACATTTACAAATTAAGCAATTCACTATGCATGAGCTTGTGAAAGATGAGCCAGACACAAATGTTCAATAAAAATCTAAATGGGGTGAAATCTGGCAGCAGAGGTGTAGACTGGGCATATTCTAGAGGCCAGTCAATCACAAAGTCTGGATCAGAATCCAAATTTTTCCCAAGAGTAGGAGAGAGCGAAGATCCTAGTTTCTCATTCAGGCTTAAATGCATATCAGTCCAAATAAAATAACCTTGTTCTAATTTAACTGGAGTATTGTGCCCAATGTTATTGCAAAGTTAGTGTCAATCACACGATGCCTGTCTTTCCCTAGCCAGAGTCCAACTGTCATTCATTTTGATAACTGTCACACAGCAAACCAGGTCGTGTGGAACTCTATAATCACAGATTGGCTTCTGCATCAGCCTGGGTGGATAGGTGATGCTACTGTCTCAGCTGGAAGCTGACTCTCCCACACCATATGTCTTACTACCCATTTACTGCCAAACTCGGAAGCCATTCGCTGGTCAGCTCCACTAATAAGGTATGCATCTGAACGGTCTCCTTCATCTAAGCACAGTCATTTCTGAAACATACCTTTACATTTCAAGAGTCTCTTGAAGATAACAACACCCAATCCCTTCCCCACAGTTTCAATCCCTTTCCAAATTTCAATTACATGGCAAATAAAAGACAAATCACTTGCAGATAAAAGGAAAACTTACTTGTTAAATAACAGTCCAGACTAAGGGAGACATTGTCAAAAGCAATAATGGCATCAGATCCTTCTTCCCATGAAGCGATGATCTGAAACCAAAACCTGCGCAGATTGGAAGAACAGGGATTAAATTCTGTTAAAGAGATGAAACTCAGAGGTCTTTGCAGTTAAAGCACTTTTAGAATGGGGGGAAAAAAGCTTTTCTTTTCACATATAAAAATATTAAATTATCAGAGAAAGTATCCTCATCCCTAACAAGCACAGATGATCTGAGGAGGGGAGCTGTACATGAATATCGGTAGACAGAAAAAAGAATACAGCCCCTCTTCCCTCCAGAGGCATACAACCTGAAACAGGTGCAAGTATGTGTATGTGGGTGTCAGGACAGAAAATAAAGTCCTCTGGCTTCTGGCACAAAAAAAAAAATAATTCAGACACCTAAGTGATTTTATTCTCAACAAGTGATTTACACCCTAAAGTGTTAAGAAAAATGAGTAGGCTGGGGCTCCTGAAGCCACTTGGAGTTTCTAAAAGGAACTGGCAATCAAAGGCTGAAATCAATTTAGGAAGTATTTGGTGTTGATCCACCCTCTAGGAGGCAAAGAATATCTAACAGTCCTGGCAGTCACAGAAGAGGGGAACTGACACCGGGTAGTCCATAGGAAGAGCAGAGCTCATTATCTCCATGTAGAAATGGAGCAGGTTTGCCTTAAATCACTTCCACACTCTCAGCTGGCTTTTGCCAGGAAGTTCTGCTACTCCTACATTACCAGAAGAAAGATCACTTTAAATTCACCCTCAGAGATACTAAGGGTCAACAGGAAGAGCAAAACCAACCCACAATCAAATAGTTCAAATCTGATAGTATATTGACCACGTATTAATTTAGTGCACTCATAGATTTAGATTTTCTCTTAGCTTAGCAACTTCATGTTCTCCCGATGCATATGTGCCACATAAAATCATAATACTCTGCTTAGGAAGGAAAACAATTTCTAAAAGCAGCCAACCGTGGCCCAGAAGCGAGATACAATGCTGAGAGGTTACATCAAGACTATAAAAACATGAAACCATCATATGCTGTAGAACAAGCTGCAACAGAAAACAAAATATTATTTAAACCTCATTTGCTGTTGTATCTTGATGTTTTATACCAGCAGAAGTTAAGCCATTCATGGGTCTCTTTAATGTAGATCTACAGCTGACGGTTCCCGCTCTATATTTTAGATAAAAGCATTTAGCCAGAATGTGAATTCTTACAGATGTTCAGTTTAGACGAGAAACTGATGACAGAACAAGGTATTTTAGAGGAGCAGTCCTATTTATTTAGAAAGGCTATAGAAATCCTGTCCCTTCACTGCAGCAAGAATCTAAACACCAGCAGAATTTTTTTCTTCTCACAGACTCTAGTCCTTTATGCATAGTACCGGCTCTAAAATATTTTCTCTCAGCTTTTTGTCTGCTATCAGTATTCTTACATTAGTGTTGTCTCCTACTGTTTGTAAAATCTATGTCTCCTTTACCAACAAACCAACCTCACAAAACAAAAGTCAAGTGAAGCTTCTCTGCTCATGTGCACATTTACTTTGGGACAGCATGTTCCTGTGCTTTGAATGAGGGTTTTGACTGTTTCAGCCACCTGACTGTCAACGAAGATAACCAACTTCCATGATGTTCTCAAATACAGCGCACCTTTCACCACCAGTGATGACAGTGAGGTTTGGCATAAGCTAAAACAGACCCCAGGGATATATGTGCCTTTTGCGGATATCTAGATTGATGTGCCGTCGTCTTCTGCAACTGGTGTTCTTGCTAAGCTACAGACAGGGACACAGTCAGAAAAGCTGACCCAACCAAACCAAAAGCTTCAAACAGAAAAAGATCTTGGCAGTCCCTGAAAGGTGCGAAGGGTTTAGAACAGGACACAGTCTGTTCACAACAGAAAACAGTTGATACAGTTACTATGTTCCTCCTTCTTTATTTCTGGTAAAGTAAAACAATGATGCTTCAATACTGAAATTTCTCACTCCTTGGAGATATGCATTGGACATATGGAGGGACTTTTCTAAAATGGACTTTTTAGGTTCTGAAGACATGAGCAGCTGCTAGGAAAGAGCAGGTGCTTGACACAAAGAAAGTGGATATGGTGAAGGAAGAGTATCCTTAGCATCAAAGGAAACTTGAAACAGCAAGATGTAATTCTCCTTGCTAAATGACCCATCTTTATCAGCTGAAAGGGTAGCAGCTCCATCCAAACAAATCTAAAGATCACAAAAGTGTATTTTTTGCCTTCCCAATCCATACAAAGTGCAACTGCAGTCTGACGTTGCCAGAAGCCTCACAGTTCTCAGCTGCTATACCTGAAACCCACTGTGGGTATGTCTAGGAGGAGAACTGGAAGGAACATAAAATCCTTGGATGTTAAACTGGCTTCCAAGTACATCGGCTGTCATCCTCCTGCCTCCTCCCCCTGTTTGCTCCACAGCTGACATCCCACAACACTTCAAGCTCTAGCATAAACATAAGCTGTTCAGTTTGAGACGTGCCATGCGAATCTTAAACAAAAGCTGTCGGACAGGCAAAGTGGGCTCTGATCTACTTTTTCCTGTAAGTTACTGTGCAGCAGCAGAGATGACTGAACCATATGTGAAAGGGGTCCTGAACCACCACAGATCACAGTCTGGTATGTTATGGAGAACCAGGACCCTACCTTGGGCTGTAAACTACAGGCCATAGCTCAGCAGAAGCTTCTCCCTCCCTGTTGCGTCCTGCTGAAACCTCCAGGAAGCGGTAAGGTGGAAATGGATTCAGCTACACGTCTTTCAGTTGGCTGTGTCTGAAAATCAATGCCCTGCAGACAGTGAACCTCGGTGCTACACTGAAGGGACCACTGGAACTGAGTCTCGGACGCATTTGATCTTCGGCCTGTTTCCTGGGGGTGCATGCTAAATGCCACTTGGAGACGTGGACATTTTGATATGTACTTATGTTTCTAAGGTGCTAAACTGAGGCTGGGAAATGAACTACAAAGACACATAAGCAGTTCTTAGACATGGTCCTCCATGTCAGCTTTTCCCTCCACTTCTGTAGACTTTAGCTCAGGTTGCATAAAAGAAGAGACAGATACTTCTGCAAAGACTACTACGCACCTTCTTTGTACCTGGCAACTAAATACTTCTGAAAGTAGCTTTAGGCCATTTCCTTGGCAGAACCTAAGCTTCATGCCCCAAGGTGTTATCCTTTGATGCACTGTTCATGTCATGCCTCTTGAGACAATGAAGCATTGTTCTTACGAGAATTATTAAATGTTCAGCCCCTAAGAACAGACAGGCATGATATAAACCAGTATTTCCGTCATTGAAGGGAGTGCCATCTAAGGTCGCCATACAAGAATGCAATAGGTTGTATTTTACTTTTATTTACAGTTCAAGTTAAGAGACAGCCTTGCTGATTTCACCTGCAGGAGCACTGGGACCAGAACACTTGAGAAGTTTCCTGAAGTTCACCAGGGATGAAAAAAATGACAGAAATGCCCCCGAAATAGAAAAATCACGTGAACGTCAAACGCTGTTAGGACCATCAGTGCTGCTCCGGTTGTTTATCAATCTGATTTTTTTTCTAAGATGAATGCAGTTTCAGTACAAATCTCTTGAGACCAGCATTTCTGCAACGAATAGTTTATCTTTTTCTCTTCTCCAGTTTAATGCCACTATTAATTTAGAAATATGATGTCTTTCAAATTCCATTGAAACAAGATCATCAGTTAACCAACACTGCAATCATTAGCTTTGGTGGTTTTAGCTTAATGGGCTAATTAAGGGAAATTTAATCAAAACTGAAGATGGAAACGTCACACATCAGTGAGACGGAAAGGACCTCACAGACAAGCTCGTTCCCTTGCCCCCTCCTTTTTTTTCCTTTCTGTTTGATCCCTGAAATCAATGAAACAACTCCCTTTGACTTTGGTGATAGCTGATACTGAAACACCAGCGACGTATGTTATTGCAGTGACTCAGTAGAACGCTGGAGGTGACAACGTCTCACTGATATTTTTGCGAAGTGGGGTACGCCGACTGCACATCCAGTACTTCAACTGGCACCTATACAGCACAGATACTGGTCCACAGCACTGTGTAGACATATTCACTGCAAACACAGATGCTGCGGTGGATGGCCACAAAAGAGTATTCCTGAAGGCAATTACACAGGAACAACAAAATTAGTCTTGGCAAGTTTGTTGTGCCTTTGTTGCTTAATAGATCCCAGCAACTTCCTCACATGGAATCCAAATCCTCATCAGGTAAGTCTGCGTTTGTAAGCTAGATTTCTTCATAGGAATGAAAATATGGCTGCTATGAAGGGCTTTAATGGCTTGTATATTAGAAAAATTGTTACTTGAGGACTGGTAGAAATTACTTCTTATCTGTCCCTTCTTTTGCCCTACTTGACCCCAGGAGCACAGCTAGGAAAAAAGTTCCTTAGATGTTTGACAATTGGCAAGTAGAGGTTACATCCCGCAGAGTTGAGTGTCAGCGGAGCTGTGAATGCAACTCATAGAGAGGCCTTTTTTTTTTTTTTTTAAATCTGTTTGAAGCAGATGGGAAATGCTGTACCAGGTGGACAAAAAAAACCCCAACAATTCAAATCTCCCCTTTGGGGAACATCAGCTCAGCTGTCTGAAGGATACAAACTTAACATAAATTCAAAAACCACTCAAGGGTGACTACTGATCAAATATTTTAGAGTCACAGATAAGAAATATACCAAAGGCGTAATGAATAAGCTTTTCTTGCTTTGTTTCTTTGGCCCAACCTGTGAAATATGAATCCAGATGAACAGTTCCTTGAAAGGTACGACCAACCATATTCCAACTCAGTTAAATCTGACAGAAACAGGATAACATGAAAGCTTCTGGGCTGTAATCTTCCCCATTCCTCAGGATCTTTGACTCTTGGGTTTTATTTCAGTGTGGTCAGTATTTGAGCTTCACCACATCATCCTGGACTTTCTGTTTAGTTGGTTCTTTTTGCTTACTTATTTTTTTCTTGATCCTAACAGAAGACTGGTTCCCCCCAAATATTTGGGGCTTATTTACAGAGGGAAATATAGAGCTAAAAATATGAAAATACATCTATAGTTATGTTCGTATAGCCTCCACGAGGACAAACTCGTTTGCTTACATCACCTATTCTTAGGTCTTCATTGCACAGAAATGTTAGCTTTTGTGTGTATTATATCCTCTTCTGTTCCAAGGGAAATAAAAAACATTCTTGAACCGAAGACCTCAAAAAGCTGATTTTGTGCAAATTCTGCAGCTCCCTCCCTTCAGTAACAACTCTGAATTCCACCTAAATATTGTCCCTGGCTCACACAGACAGTTCAGGTTTCCATTAGCCAGACTCAGGCAGCTGTCTTCATGCCATTATTTTAGAAAGGCTCATAATCATTATTTTTTTTCTTTTTATCATAAAGATAGGGATTATTAACCAAGACTGAATGTTAATCTCCTCTGTACTCAATCCCCCATGCAGTGACACGATCACAGCGTGCCTGTACGTACAGATCCCATTTCATAACTTGTAATGTTTTGCCTCTGATGGAACTGATTTCTCTCTCTACCGAGCTAAAATAATTACCGCTGAACCTGCTTGAGACCGAGGTACTTATGGAACAGAGAAGATTCAGGTCACTAACCCTTATTACGTTCAGGTTCCCATTAACTTCTCTGTTACAAATGATGCATTGTTAGCTCACTTCACAAAGGAATACTTACTATTTGGGATAAAAGACATACTTAGGTGGAATGAGATTATTTGGAGAAATATAAGCATGTTAACCAAACTTAGTTACAGTGACAGAATTGTCATGCAGTAAGTTACTTAATAGCCAGTAATAAAGGTTGAGATTCAAAGGTGTTATTAAAGGCAACCATGCTGAATATATACATGTACAGAATCTATCACAGGTACTCTGCACACATTGTCACCAAACCCCACTTTTTCAGATGAACAGAACAGCCATCATCAGAATAACTCTATTTCAAAAGGAGGACAGCAGCGGACATAGTTAATGCTACAGAGCAGAAGAGCAGCAACATGGGCATTAAAGTCTCACTCTGTTTTTAACAAAGTAATGTGGGACCACATCGGAGCAACAGAGGCTGGGCTTGTTGGATGAATGTAAGAAGGAAGAATAAAGAGATCTGGGTATAGATGTAACCAACGAATATATATGCGGTAACGTGTAGGGAGACATATGTCTAGCTTGTATGGAGGGTCCCTGTTTCTTCATAGCAGGATGGTAAGAAAGCTCAGGAATAACAGAAGACAAACAGGTCTCTGGGTACAAAATGTTGCCAAGAACTTTCCTTTTCTTTTTCTTCCTTGATGGGAAACCTGATGCTCAGAAACTTCCTAGAAAGAAAATCTGAAAGCAGTGTGAGGGAGAGACAGAGCAATGCAAGAAGAAATTGTTAGACAAGAAGAGTGCTAAGCCACAGCTGGTAGAAATACAGCAGAGCGGTATGACTATGAGACAACTTCTTTTTACTGCTCTTTTTAGTGCAGCAATGAGC
This sequence comes from Nipponia nippon, assembly GCF_047370975.1. NCBI lineage: Eukaryota > Metazoa > Chordata > Aves > Pelecaniformes > Threskiornithidae > Nipponia > Nipponia nippon. The sequence continues at coordinate 18,019,548 of NW_028262358.1, forward strand.
GAGAGGTTCCCCAGCTGCTTTGGCTGCCACTGCAATCAGAGCTGCTGAAGGAGCCAGAGAGAACAAAGGGTCTCAACTCCTGAGGACTGAAAGGGAATCCCACTTTGATATGTAGACAAAAAACTGATGAGCACCAGTGTAGTTCATAAAAATCCAGTGAGCCAGCAAGACTGGAATAGGTAAAGAAGCCGGTTTAAAGAAAGAAAGGATAAACATCTGGACATGAATTTTGACTTGTTGCAACAGAACATCACCTTCTGGGGTAACTTTGTAGATTTTTCTGCTTTCTTCCTCAGGAAGGTCACATCCATACCTAGCCTTCCAGGTAAGTCCCGTTTTTCTCTTCCAACATCGTAGAATTCCTCAGTCCGTGTCCAGGAGAAGGTCATCAGCAAGAAAATAATTTTGAAGCTCTCTGAGCACAATGGGACCAAGGGAAAACTGTTTTTTACTTTCTGAACGCGCTGCCCTGTTAAAAGGACACAGAGCCTAGTCTTGCTATCAATGACAAGGCAAATGGTGCTGCTACTTATGACTAAAAATTTAGTTTCTAGGGACCTCAAGTAAACTCCTCCTCTCACTCCTCCTTCCACCATCTGGCCTCTACTACTTAAGACTGGCTACAAATTTAGACTTTGTAATGCCAAAAAAATAAACTTAAGGAAGGAAGCCAAGGAAACCTTTCTAACCAGTAGACACATTTACATTCCTTTTATATTTCTATGCAATCTTCTTCTATCAGAAGACTGCACTGAGGTTGGACAGGTTGCTATTAATACTTGCTATTCCTAAAAACCTTCCTCTCACAGAAGTTACAGTGAAATCTTGAAAGAAAAGGGCAGGTTTAGTAGAGAATATAGGCCTTAAAAGAGCAGAGCTGGGCTGGGCTGGGTCATGTGGAGTCCACCTCCAGGCAACTCCAGCCAGGTAGCAGATGGACCCACAGAACATTTAGTCACCATGTCACTCCACATGGCTGGCCTCAGCTTCACCAAGGGAGCAGAAATCAAGAGAATTAGCATTTGTTTCTTAAAGCATTCTTTTTCTAGGCAGGCTTCAGCCTATTAGGGCTAATCCTTTTCCACCTTTTACACTGCATAGCAAAACAGTCACTAGGCGGGTTGGTGATAATAAGCATCAGCAAGCTCCAGAGAATCACTTTGTTACATGTGCTTGTATTTTATCTATGTGATACACCTTAACCATACTTTTAAACTAACAGAATGTCTAATTATTAGCTACACAAATCACTCATCTTCAATTACATCAAGCTTCTGTTTGCTCTTGCTGTCACATTCCCATGACTATATCATTATTAAAATTTAAACTCACATTTACTTACTAACTAAAAACAAACGTATAAAAAAGGCAAGCCCAAACTACCAACTACAACAGAGCTTTCAAGACTGTTTCCTACTTGCATTTCTGTGAAGTTAAAAAAGAACAATTCTCAACAGACTCATCACTGGAAAACAAATAGCGATTTTCCATCAAATAAAACAATTTTGCAATAACACAGTTCTCTACACTACTCTCAACCCAAATACTTTAGCACTGCATTAACATGTAAACTCCAGTAAGTAAAAATGACCAGTTCTCTAGCTTTCACTAATCTGTGCAGATTGCCTGATTTGCAGATAACGTGTCCTTCAGGGAGGGGTAGGTGGCTCCACGGGGGCCCAATGAAGTATAGTAAGGACTGTTAGTCCACAGCGTATGAGTGTATTTAAGTGGCAAGTTAAAACACAGCACCTCTGAAGACCTTGCCTTTTGCCTCTGGTAAGCACAATCTGTTCATCCAACAGTTCAAGGAGCTATTGCCCACAACTGGCTTCTTTAATTGTAGCTGCTTTGATGGCGCATCCTTCACCAGGCCCTTTGCCCTTCCTCCCCCCCCACAGAAGATACTGAGCATTTGGAATTGGGTTACAGCTCTATTAACCTCCACACCACATGAGCTGACTCTCAAGACGGTTTTGCCAACACCTTTCAGAACAAGGAAGGGTAGCTAACTTTGGGAAGACGTAAAAAGCCAGGACCTCAGCCTGTTTGAAGTCCGCACAGGAAAGGTAAGACCTCACACAGGGTGAAATTTCAACTGGATGCTTTCCTAAGGATCAAAGGGGAGGAAAGAAGACAATCCTCTCCTTGTGGTACTCTCAGAAATTAAGCACGTATCCAGGGTTGCCCAGGCTAATGCAGTGCTAGAAATCCAACATCCCTCAGTCCCAATTTAGCTTTTTTGTCATACTCCTCCCTACTTTTCTGTTCCTGTCAAATTACCTGAAATGTTCTAGCTGTGATTTTCTGCCAAAGTATAATTTCTCCCAGCAGCCTGAGGGATATCAAACATTTAAGAAATGTCTGTTTCTAAAGATAGAGCTGATCTAATTTCTTGGAAGTCTTCCTAATGATTCTTTGAAGTGCTATAAGCCAAACATGGAAATTATGGCTAAGCAGCTTTTGAACAAGCATGCTTTTTTGAGCAGTTTTAGAGCATATTATATTGTTATTAATAACACTTTCCATTCAGCTTCCCAATCACAATGGAATATGCTTTAATTTTGTGTGGAAGTGCTAAACTGGTGTGCTTTATTCAAGAGCTTTACTTCTGTGAGGTGATTTAAAGTTTCAGCTCCTTCTGTAGGAATATCTGCAATATCATGCTTCTTCTAACGCAGACCCTCACAGCTACTGACACAGGAACCAATTAGAAAAAGACGGACACAGCAAGCTTTCAGCAGCACCAGCATTACGTTCACATCAATTAAATACTTCTTACAGTTCAATAAAACTGTCATTTATCTCCAAAGTATATATACTGCAGTCTCCCCAGTACCATTTCAGTGTACACTGCCATAGAGTTCCTTCCTGATTTGTACATCAGTCCAGATTTCCTAAGAAACAGGTTTCAAGATGGTGAGAAAGATGCCTGCAGTATTTCCAAGCCTCACAGGAGATTTATTCCTTCCCAGGAAGGAGCGGTTTCAACTAAATCAATCTTAGAAAAAAAATGCATTAAAATAGTGCACTTTCTGTGAATAAATAAGGACAAAACTTTTCAAGAGACACCAAAACTTCAAAGTTTTCCTTGCTTATGTCTTAACCTCCAACAAACTGCCTTCCCTCAGTGAACCCAGCTGTCTTTCTCTGTAAGCAATGGGGAAGTAAAGGTGTCAGCACCTTATACACAATAGTCAGCACTGCGTATCAGTTGGATCTGTGATTCCACATGAACCACTGCTAGCGTGGCTCCTAAGATCAAAGTATTCTCTGCCTGACTGTGCAACCAGAAAGAATTTAAAGGAAAGCAATAGTATAAGAGTACAGAATAATTCAGGTACAAAATATTCCCCTGGCAACATTAGAAAATAAATCACATAAATAATAATGACAAAATATACCATTCTTCAAAGGAAACACAGCTGAAGGGAATGAAGCAACCAGGTATTTTTACAAATGGTGCTTCAGCAGTAACTGCACAATAAGCCTAATGCTGATATTTTTTATATCTTTGGTGCACACATATTAATTATACATTCAGGACTGAAGTGTTGGCAGGGTCCTTGTATTTGCAGCCTACGTGCATCCCCAAGAGCCAGTAAGAGAAAAGACATATTTATACAATGCTTGTTCAAACTTCTTATGAGGCAAACTATCCCTTAATGAAATCTATTATTTCTAGGGCACAGATTTCCACAAAGGACACCAGTGCTGATGACACAGATTGCAGATGCATCTTACAGCCTAAGGGCCAGGGCAGCAGGAGGTGAAGTATGTCTGTGTCTTCTCTATAAACAGCATAAGCCAGAGCACACACAAAAAGTAAACAATGAACAACAGAGTATTCCCTTAAAGCTGACTTGTAAGAAACAGCTAAAACAACACTCTTTAAATAAGCATATGCTACCAGATTAAGCATATGCTACCAGATAAGCCTTTTATGCTTAGCCAGAATACAGTCATAACTAAGCCCTTTATTAAGCCAAGCCTCCTGCTACAGCTAACACAAAGGTGTTCAGATGCATCCTTGCCTGATTTTCAGCAGGTTCTTCTCCCATCTCTTTCATCCTCAGATCTAGACACATTGAACACTGGGGACTTTGATACCCAGGGAAAAAAAAAAAAAAAAATCAACTATGGAGCTCACATCCAACTCTACCAAACCACGTAAGAGGATCAATCATGCTACACAAAACAGTATGTGAGGAGAATGATTATTTCCAGTCAATGAAATGGAGACACAGAAGTTTAAGCACCTTGCTGTAGACTACCCAGTGACCCAGTTTGTGAACCAAGACTACAACTCAGGAGTTCTAAAACTGGGTGCTTTGCTCTAACTACTCAGTTATTCTCATTCCCTGCCTGTAACAGAAGATACCTCCCAGGGACAAAGTGCTTCCTCTCCCTGAGGGAACCATTTCCAGGAGCAATGCTGGCCGTTTTCATTGCCAGGTAGATAGCGATGAAATGACTGATCATAATGAAGGAGAATGATGGGGAGACTCATACCTATCCAGTATATCTGGGAGAGGTAAGATCATCCACTGCCATATTCCCAAACCTTCGCTGTTATCTGAATGCCAGAACATCCGGCTCTGTTCCTTTCCTGTCTTGTTCTCGACCAGCACCAGGGATATATTTCCCAGCAAGACACCATGGATGAGCCATGACATTCGTAGCTAGAAGAAAGAGAACATATGAGATTAAATATCACAAACATTATCCAGAAGTTAACAAAATTCCCAACTCTTCTTTCATTTCTTTGTTTTCTAATCACCAAAAAGTCAATTCCCCCTCCCTTATACTCATGTAATCCCTTTAGAAAACTCCACAGATGTGAAAGCGTCTAATACTTAGTATATGCTATTTAATATTGGAACTACTCGCCTTTCTTTTTGGTAAAGTTGAGTCCAAACCATCTCTGTTTTAGCTTTCACATATGTGTCTGTAATTTAAAGGGATAAGCTAATACCCCTATTATCTGCAGTACAAAGATCACACTCCTCTAAGATGCCACCTAAGAGATTCAAGTTAAGACTAACAACTATTTCAGCAATAAACTTTTATATTCTGGCAGCAGCAAAAACACAGGGAGAATAGCTGCAATAAGCAGACATCACTAGTAATCTCATTCTCATCCCCCAGATACTCTGTTCAAAAATCAGTTTTTCCTTCTCTCTTTCCAAGTTTCTACAGACTTTCCAATTAAAGTTCAGTAATAATTAGGTTTTTTATTAATTAAAATACCTTAGGGAATTGGTTTCCTAACATGTTACGTTTAATGTAATTCGGTCCATTTCTATGCATTTATCCCCCTATATAAAATTATTTCATGTAGTTTTCTCATTTTATAACTTTCTCTTGTCAATGTATGAAAACAATCCCTTTTATAGAATCATAGAATCATTTAGGTTGGAAAGGACCTTTAAGATTACGAAGTCCAACCGTTAACCTAGCACTGCCAAGTCCACCACTAAACCATGTCCTCAAGCACCATGTCTACCTGTCTTTTAAATACCTCCAGGGATGGAGGCTCAACCACTTCCCTGGGCAGCCTGTTCCAATGCCTGCCTACCCTTTCGGTGAAGAAGTTTTTTCTAATATCCAACCTAAACCTCCCCTGGCGCAGCTTGACGCCGTTTCCTCTCGTCCTATCACTTGTTACATGGGAGAAGAGACCAACCCCCACCTCGCTACAACCTCCTTTCAGGTAGTTGTAGAGAGCAATAAGGTCTCCCCTCAGCCTCCTCTTCTCCAGACTAAACCACCCCAGCTCCCTTAGCCGCTCCTCATAAGACTTGTGCTCTAGACCCTTCCCCAGCTTCGTTGCCCTCCTCTGGACACGCTCCAGCACCTCCATGTCCTTCTTGGAGTGAGGGGCCCAAAACTAAACACAGGACTCGAGGTGTGGCTTCACCAGTGCCGAGTACAGGGGCACTATCACCTCCCTGGTCCTGCTGGCCACACTATTCCTGATACAAGTCAGGATGCCATTGGCCCTCTTGGCCACATGAGCACACTGCTGGCTCACGTTCAGGCGGCTGTCAACCAACACCCCCATGTCCTTTTCCTCCAGGCAGCTCTCCAGCCACTCCTCCCCCAGCCTGTAGCGTTGCATGGGGTTGTTGTGACCCAAGTGCAGGACCTGGTACTTGGCCTTGTTGAACCTCATGCGGTTGGCCCCAGCCCAATGATCCAGATTGTCCAGGTCCCTCTGTAGGGCCTTCCTACCCTCAGCAGATCAACACTCCCCACCCAGCTTGGTGTCATCTGCAAACTTACTGAGGGTGCACTCAATCCCCTCATCCAGATCATCAATAAAGATGTTGAACAGGACCGGCCCCAGTACTGAGCCCTGGGGAAATCAGGTGCCCTTCTACATCAGGCTAGTCTCAGAATCCATATTATATGAATAGTGTCTTCTAATTTTATTGGGAAGAAGAAGAGCTAGCTCTTTGTTGATAAAGAGCATAAGTAAAATACATATATATATTACATGCAGGAGCTGGGTCTCATCTCAATAATCAATAGAAGTGAGAATGCTGAAGGAACAAGCTTATTAAAGCTACATTAACAATGGATTTTTGGACACAAGAAAGTGTTCAGCACAATATCTAGCACCCATGCATGTTAAAAAATAGCCCTCTGTTTTTTAACACTTCAAAGCCAACACCTAAGTCGGGAGGCTAGGAATTAAATTCATATTTTACACAGGAATATCTGATAACATTACTTACTTTCTTGCTTTGATAGCCTAGAATATTCACATCCATTTCTCAGCATAAAACATGACTGCTAGATTTTGCTTGCTGTTCCTACCTCATGGTGTAAGCCTGTCCTGGCAGACATGTCAGATTTAGGCGTTGAAAGGACAGAAGTGTTGCTATTATTCCTAGCTTAGGCTCACAATTTTGGGGTGGGTGAAACAAAATTCTGGGTACCCATTATATTAATTATCAGTACTGAATTTAGGTAAACAGTGCAGTTCACCTGCCTGTCTCCAAAGTTACAAAACCAGCGGTGACTTTGACTACATTGCGAAACTATGACAGAGACCAAAAAATCTAGAGGTGGTTCTTCTCTCTCTCCAGTCCAAAAATCACTGCACTTGCGTGGAATCACTCCTGGGTCTGTTGAACTGCTAGTGCGTATGACACAAGCATTGATAAGGTGTACAAACTGATATGCAGGTATGGGTCTGTGAATCCATCTCATTACCTCATTTTGACCACAGATGTTCAAGACTGATGCATAGGTTTTCGGTAGTTCAGGAAACCATTACTGGGACCTACCAGACCACAGCACTTCTGGTGCCAAGCCACTGCTCAAGTCGGACTACCAGCTCACTCTCACCCCAAGTTTGGGAAAGGACTCGTGGAGTCCCATGTGCATTTCCATAACGTCAGACAGTGGAAAGCACAGGATGAATTGTGAGGATTTTCACCTCGCAGACACCAGAGAGAAAAAGCAGAGTTGAGCAGGACTGCAAAGAACTGCTTCTGATACGACACAAAGTGATGGCCAGGGAGGCAGCTGGGGGAGGGCTGAGTTCATACCCACAAGTTCACCAGAACCAACACTAGTGGAAGAGGTTGCTGACAAAGGTTTATGGTGTAGGAGGCTGATGCCTCCAAACCTGATATCTGCATGGCTTCTCCTAACTCTTAGTGCATACACGGTCTTAATGTCAGGTGACAATCAAGATTAAATAACCTGTTGGGCGTTTCATACTTTCAAGTGTCTATGAAGTGAGACTACTGAAATTCCAGTGAAGATTGCGCTCCCTTAAATATCATTAGAATACCTTTCAAACCCACTTAAGCAACTTCCCTTGAGAAAAATGATCAGGACTAAACTTTTTTTTAACAACTTTGGAATGCCAGTGGACATTTAAAGCACTCAACCTATAGCAGGGAAAGCAGCTCCTCTTACTGGCAGTCTATACGTGAAGCACTTTTGGGACCCTAATGCGAAGTCTACTGTAATGCATTATGTGAAATTTCCAATACGGGTAATTTGGAGCAACTTCACTATGCCATTTTGACAGTTCAAAATTTGAGAGGTAAAGCCCTGAAGCTCCTACTATGCAGGAGCTTTCAGACCTCTGTCTCTTCTGGAGACCTGCCAGACAGTAAGAGGCAACATCTACATGGTCAGAAGTGAGAAAAGAGCAAGCCTTTTGACAGCTATTAATGTAACACTAGAGCAAAAGCTGAAGCAATTGATGAATTGGAATGGATGCCTTTGCACACGTCAGCTGTTTGAAGGAAAAGACGTAGTTGGCATTAGATGTGGGAGATCAGCTCGTTGGCAAAGTGCAATATGCAGACTCTAATGAACTGGCTCTGAGTGAATCAACTGGCACTGTGTCCAAATGGGCATTTTTGGCTGTGATTTCCATGGTTTCTAAGCTGCACAGCAGGGCAGTCCAGGTCTTTTCACACCTGCTGAAGTGAACCAGAGCAGATGATGAGCTGGATGCCATAGTAAAGCCTTCCGAATGGGGCTGGCATTCATTCTACAGAATACGGCATCAATGATGGCAGATGGTACTACATACACAATGCGTCCTGTAAGTAGTGCAGTGGCACATTTGGAAAAATCTGAATCTGGGCTGTTGGTGGCATACCCCTAACATTATATATCAAACATCCCCCTCTGTGTTAAACCACCAGCAAAATATGCAGAAGCTAGAACCATCACTGAGAAATTAATTAACCATTGCAGGTAGACATTGGCTCCATGGCACCTTGCTTTCCGGCTTTAGAACCCACCAGAGCTGGTGATTAGCTGTTCATATGCAAACCCACTGACTCAGTAAATGAAACGCTCTAAACTGATTTGGGGAAAATTAAAGGGAGAGAGAGCCCATGGTAAACACACAGCATATTGAGGCAAAACTTGGATCAGATGGCCGCATGCACTGTACTGCAAACACCATCTGGAACGGTGCCTTCTGAGAATTCCCATACTCTGAGTTTGTGGAATTTCTGAACGGACAAACAGGAGCCTCAATTCACCCAAGAAAGAAATAAAACCTAATCCTTATCAATATCAACAGGGCTTGGCAGGTTTAACAGAGGGGTGAATTAAAACAAGGAGGGTAGATTTTCTAGCACAAGCTGCATAATTTCAAGACCACCTGAGAACCGAGACTTGCATTTTACTTCCTTATGCACAAAAGAAATAAAATACCGAGAACCTTCTGGGTGAAGTTTGGGCCTGCTTACACCTGTGAGTCTACTTTAATGGCCAGAAACATTCCAGTATGAACTAGTGCTTCGATGTCTGACTGAGGACCAATGACACACACTCACAGCAGCATAAATAAAACATTCCTCAGTGGCACTCTGGAGAGTTGCTATTTCTTTTTCTTACCTTTCTGAGTGGCAATGCCCCTAACTATTAGCATTACGGTCCTACCTGGCAGGAAAAGCCACTGTCCGTCTTTAGCATTAGTAACTAAAGAAAGAGGAAAAGATGAACATACTTCAAAACAAGGCTTGGAGTAAGGTATCTTTAAGAAGATGGAGAAGAGCCTACAGGCATCCTGCTCCCAAGGAACTGCAGTAGTTGGATCCCACCGATGGCTATCTTGCTACCCACACCCCAACTCTGCACCACAGGCTTACATCTTGTGAGATAGCACATTACTTAGTTCTCATGCTCCCGGTCCTTGCCCCCCACCTATACTACTTGCTCAGAGGAATTGCTCAAAATTTTCCTGACCAGGAACTGTGGATTCTTGAAATACAAACATTCATTTTTCTAAAAAACAGGGAAATAAACGTTCTGAAAAACATTATTTCTGAATACCTCTTGTCTTGGGTCTTCTGCACTGGATAGGAAACAGTAGAATTTGTTTTCAGATGTGAATGCACTGACCCAGTAAATGTAAGTCAGGCATTAAAGCAGCTTGGAAAACACCTCATCGTTGAATAGGAACTGAAGCTGCAAGTTGGGATACGGTTTACACAGAATTAGACAATAGCTGCAGACACCTTTGCCAGGTCCCGGTAAGTTTTGTACATGAATATGAATGACATTTGAAGCATGAAGTTTGTCACACTGGAAATACTGTTTCTCTTACTAGAAATGAGAAATGGTTGCACACAACGGTAGAAGCAAAGACATCTATTAGGACTGCTCTGCAATTTCGATTTGGACTCTTACAAATAAGAAAGATGACCAAAAGGTCTTGTTTCCGATTTTTGGCCAGATCAACAACTGTGCACGATCAGTCTCTCTTGTAGTCTGCTGACACTTCTGCTTCTCCTTAGGACTATGATGTGCAAGCAAAATCCTTATGTAAATGGTAAAATGATAACTAACTGGTCTGATCATGTAGCTTTAAAATACCTAGGCAGGCAAGAGAAGCTTGTATTTTATATGAACAGATTCTCATGCTATTTATTCTCACATTATTTCTTATGTATGTTTACTTTTATAAAATCAAGAATCTAATAAAAACACCTTCATTTCAGGAAACAAACATAAAAATAAAAAAGACAACAAAAGGGAAAGAAAGAGTTCATAATTCTGCTGCCAGAGTACTGTGGACCAGCCCTTCAAGAAATTTCAGATATTATAGATCCTCCAATCCAATGTCACAGAAGCCAGGTAGCAAAGGAAGCAAGAAAAGATAAAGACAGGTAACAGCAAATAAGCTGTATAGATTTTAAAAACAACACTTTAGAATGAAAAAAGGATGCTAAAAACATTCTGCAAAATAAAGCACATGAAAGGCTGTGCTAGAGGCATATCTATGTTGCATTTTTCATGCTCATAAATGTTCTGAGTCAATGTTATTACCATGTACACTTCTACGATATTTAAAGCTCAAGGAATAGAGGAGAAAAAGAGACATGCTCCGCAGGGGTCAGCATGGGACTCAGAATGCACTCAAGGAATGCTTTATATTATTGATTTACATGCTTTAAAAAAATACACTTTTGCATAGAAAAGAGAACTGAATTAATAACCACAGAGAATGAAAACATCTTTATATCTATAAACCCGAATGAGAGGGCAAACTTCAAATATAGTGTTTTACATCAACATATTAAATTTATTTTCTCGAGAAAGTATGTTTACATTCAAAAAGTAATTTCAGGCTTAAAAGAAGCCTGGCTCAGTTTAGTACTCACTTACATAACATAATGGTGGCTTTCAAGAAATAGCTAGTTGAAATGTCAAAATAGCATCAGAAAAAGATTTTCATTATTTTAAACATGGCCAAAAGCACAAAGCTCTTTTATTATCACAGGAATCTGTTTTCCTTGTTTTTCAGCACAACTATACCCTTTAAAATGTTTGACCCAGGATCTAACAGAAAAATGAAATAATCTGGTTCCCCATCACAATGTAGTCCCTCTTGCAAAGAGTCACCTTCTTTTGTGGAGATGCATGCGATAACATCTAAGGCTAATTTCAAGTTCATCACCATGCAGGCAACACCACCTCTGTTGTTATTCTCCTTCTCTCTTATAGGCTACATCAAAACTGCTTGCATGGCTTTTACTTCTCAGATATGGCACTAAGGTCTATCATAGATTCCCTTGTGCTGAGCAAAGCACAGCCTTTCTAAAAATCAGTCTCCAGACTGTTCATGTTTCTGCAGTCACTTTCAAACAGAAGTAATAGTCATAATCCACCACAAAACCAAATCCCACAGGACAGATGCAACTATTGCTGCCCAGGCAAGTACACGCTGTACCAAGCTCTCACAGAATGCAGTAGTCCTGGCCCCGGTCTTACATCTTTTTATGACAGAAGCCCAAACACTTCGGGAAGACAGAGGTATGACTCTTATGATCTACAGGCACCACAGCACCCTTCAAAGCCTGAGGATGCAGATGGCAGGGAGCATCTCTGAAAAACGGGATGAAAAGCAAGTCAACGTACGTGACTCTGCACTTGTACAGCAACAATGCTAGGACTGAGGGAGAGGGGATTGCCTTGCTGTCCAGACATGGGGGGCCAGAACTGAGTCTCCAGCTTCCACATGAAGGTGAGCGCTCCCTGAACACGTGCAATGCTCTTGTGTCAGCTCTCTGACACCTTTGCAAAGTACTGAGAAGTAGGTTGCCATTATAGTCTGGAAACTGTGCACACCTAGGGGCTACCAACTGTGGCAAAGCAATTTAGTTTTGCCATGGGTGGTGTCTGAGATGACAGCACTTCCCTTGGACTTTAATTGCAATGTGATCTCCCAGATTCCCAGACAGCAGTACAGCTACTGATGACATGCATATGGATTTCTTCTTCAAAATGAGGAAATGTCTAACCACCCCATGACCCTCTTTGCCCTGTCGGCCTTGTGCAGGCCAACTGATTCCCACTCAGAGGAGGGGAATCACAGTGTGAAGAGAAAGGGTGAATAATGCTGTGCTTTATTGCTCAAGCTCTACAATTTCTGCCTTTAAATCAGGCCACCGTTTGGATTAATTCTTTGCACTTTATGTGCATTCCTATGCTCAATTACACGTGCTTTGTTTCCAATAAACTTTTACACGCGGGTTAAAAGATTTTCACTCTTGATTACTGTGACTCCTTTTGGTTCCTGAAGCATTTCCAGAGCTTTTTGTTGCATCTCCCCTTTCTGGCTACTTCAGGGTAACGGAGCATCTTCTCATAGGCTACACGTACCACTTCCTGCATTCCCCCAAGATTCAGTGTAAGTGCCACAGCTTCCCTCTACCACATAAACTGGGTTTTAAACACACAGTTAATGGGGTCAATAGGCAAAGGACCCTACCGAATGTGCAACATGAAAAAGAAAACAAAGACTGTCTGGACTGCAAACAGGAGAGATTCTTTGAAGCCAGGATACTCTAGCCAAGATTTAATAAAACAACAAAAAGAAAGAGGAAAAACTAACTGAACCAAGAACAAAGGGCAGCATCACAAACTAACCGCTCTGACCTGCCAAAAGCACTGAAGAACAAAGAAAATAAAAATATAAAGCTGCTCAAAACAAACAGGAGCAAAGTGCAATACAAAGCTATACACAAAGTGCAAGGCACATTAGGGCCAATCCCAAACATGTGTGGGAAAGTACAGGCTGTGTTTATTACTGTATCTCCTGCATGCATTTGTACCTTCTTCTCATCTTTTGATGCATGTGGGGCACAACAGAGTAGGTCAGGCTGGTTTTTCCCTTTCTGAGTTAACGAGAAGCCTCCCACAGGGCATGGGAGATGCTAGGGGAGCACAGCCTGCAAGCAGCTCAGCACGCTCCTGGTGACCAACCTCAAGCTGGGGAGAGGACAAAGATGGAGGGTCGCGCTTGTCCTGCACTTAGCGGCAATACGTGTGCCAAAGATTATCCAGGTTCTGGAGTCTCCAAATGCGAGTGTCAGCACTACTGCAAACAGCTGCCCAGAACCTCAGCAGGGAAGGTGTTTGGACCAGGCCACCCCAGCAGTGTCCAGGGTGTTAGCGGTCATTTTCTCAGACTGTTTAGTCGTCTCCATTGCCAGTCTACCACAGTGGAGGATTAAACAGCCAGGGTGAGGGAGAAAAAACAAGCCTGAAGCATTAGCAAACTCTTTGTGGCTGGCACCCACTGTGGACTGCTTGACTGCTTCCTTACCAGCATTGAGTCCTGGTTCCATGGACATTCTGGCCAAAAACCAGAATCCTCCAGCCTGGCAAACAGTACTGCAGCAGGTAATGCTCCTCATGCTGAGGCTGAAGTAATTAATTCCTATGTACACCTCGGGCTAAAAAGCAGGGTGTCAGCATTTGCTATGGTGGGTGTAATTGTCTAACATGATTGGATAAAATAAAAGCAAATTAAGGGACAAGGGGAAAAATAAGCAGCTTCAGTAAATAGTGGGTCTAATAGTGCCCCAGAGCTTCCCTGTAGCAGGAAGAGAAGAGAGAGGAGTCAAGAGCAGCAAACTGGGGATGTCTGCTGGCCTCCTTGTTGCTTCTCAGGGCTTGCAGGTTGTGGCCTTTGACGAGGTCCTGTGCACAGAGCAGGGGTAAGCTCCACTCGCCCAGGAGAGGTGAGTGAGCTGAGCAGCCAGGGCAGCACATTCAGTCTCATCCCCAGGAGTTCAGCTGAGCTCGGCATGTTGATACCAGGGTAGACATGGCATACAAGGAGGAGGAAGGATGTTAAATGACAGGCTTAAGGACAGCCTCCATCATTAATATATATATAATTCACGTGCAGGACGTGAATCTGAGCCAAATCTCTCTGGTGTACTGGAATCAGCTGTCAGAAGTAGCCACTATGTAAGTGAACACGCAAGGAGAGCAAGCAGATATCTAAAGGAGCATGTGAGCTGGATCAAATACAAGAGGGATGGCAGGTTTATGGCTTGCTCTGACTGTGGAAGAATAAATGGGTCTAATTCATACACACTTGCTGAGATCCCTTTGCCACATGAATCATGAGTGAGTTTTGTCAGTGGGATTTCAGTTGCCAGAGAATCTGTCCTGGTTGTGACATGCCAGGTGGAGCTGTCAGCAGTGACAGGTACAAGAAAACTCATCTTTTAGTGCCTGAACTTGAGCCAGTTCAATAGGGAAGTGATTGAGAGTGAATAAATACAGGACAGCATTATGGTATTTTCACAATCTCTTTTCTGACTATAATTTCACTATAAGGAAGTTTGTTGGCACCTATTGGAGGAATAAGTGCGTGGGGGGGGAATATCTCCTTTCTCCTCTTGTGTTGTGCTGAAAAGTGGAATTAAATTATTCTGCTCACAGACAGATTGTTCCAGTAAAATAGAATTTGAAGCCACCAGGGGCTCATTGAGAAGAGAAGCTTTTACACTATATGAAAAGGCAAGAGACAAAACCCTTGCCAAACTCCTTCACTCTTTATTACCGACAGCTGCAATGCTGGATGCGTCCGGATGCCTTTTAAGTGCCAAGGGGAGTGACGGAGGTGGGATGGCATGTGAGCAGATGAAATACATGGCAGCTTCTCCCCCGACGGCAAGTTTAATTATTTGCACTGTTGTATACACAAGAAAAAAATACACACATATTGGGAAATCATTCACTCCGATTCCTGTGTCAGGTGGATTATGAAAAACACTCGCTCTTGCTGGTCCATAGCAGAACAAGGTCTTAAAATATTCAGAACCTGCATACGCCTTTGTCACAGAAGGGAGGAAAAACAAGGTAGAATGTATTTCCTAAAGAAGGAGGGCATGAATATATCAAGAAAGCAAAATCAGATGCACTTTGCTATATAAACTGTGATATCCAACAGAAGTGAACCAAACTGAACTTTAAGCCAAAGAAACACCATCTTCTATGTACTTTCATTCCAGAGAACTTCCTAACACATCCCTTCTTGTCCTTTCTGCATTTTAAGATCAGTGGAACAGGGAGAATCTGATTCTTTTGTCTGTTCAGTGCTCAACCAGCAAACACCAAACTATGCTTTGTTAGGATCAATTTTCCCAAATCCCTCTGCTCCAGGATTGTGGTGGGTTAACGCTGGCTGGACGCCAGGTGCCCACCAAAGCTGCTCTATCAGTCCCCCTCCTCAGCTGGACAGGGGAGAGGAAATACAATGAAAGGCTTGTGGGTCGAGATAAGGAGAGTTTAATGAAAGCAGAAGCAAAGGCCGTGCACAGAAAAGCAAAGTGAAAACAAACAGATTTCATTCTCTACTTCCCATCAGCAGTGATGTCCAGCCACCCCCTGGGAAGCAGGGCCCCAGCAGGCGTAGCAGTTGCTCCGGAGGACAAGCGCCATAGAAACAACGAATGCCCCCCACTCCTCCTCCTTCCTCCTAGCTTTTGTTACTGAGCAGACATCACATGGTATGGAATATCCCTTTGGTCAGTCTGGGTCAGCTGTCCTGGCTATGTCCCCTCCCAAGAGACAGCCTTGATGCTGCGAGCACCGCTCAGCAGCAGCCAAAACACTGGTGTGTTACCAGCACCCTTCCAGCTATCAATACAAAGCCCAGCACTATGAGGGCTGCTACGGGGATAACTAACTTCATCTCAGCCACACCCAATACAAGGATTCAGGAGCTTGTGTGACATTTCAGGGTGACCATTCAAGATGTGAAATGCCCTAAGTCATTAGCCATGGCTCAAAGTCCTAAGTCATTAATAAATGCTATCAGTGACAATATAACCTGTGGGGCTATAGACTAAAAAGATGCAGACAGATCCTCTTTCTGTAATCTGCAGTTCAAGGGTTAAGTACAACTGACTCAGAAATGACAACCATTTGTGCAGGGTTGGCAAGCCTTGATATACTTGCTTAAGTTGATGTCTTACGACTGTCAACAGCTTTTCTGCTTGAATAAGAACCTGGTTCCATTCTACATAAATTTATCTCTGCTGCTGTTAACTTCAGCGTACCTATGAACAAGGCCTACACGAGGATTGGTATGTTTGAGGTGCAGCATGATGAAGACCTGCCAGCTCAAATCCCAGCTGTGCTAGAGAAAGCACGCACCGTATTTTCTGAGCAGCTCGGGGCAGTCCTGAAGCCAATTCTTTCTTGGATCTTGCAAATACAATGTTTGTTTGTGCAGTAAGCTTCTTCCTCTTTGCATTTATGTAATGCTGGCTGCCCTACCCTTACAGCATATACACCTAATTAAGAAGATTGTAATACATCATGTGAGGCCATTCAATGAGGACAAGATATGCCAAGCTTTTCAGAACACATTTCGTGGCATTTCAAGCAGCTAACTGTATTTTTCCCCTGCACGCAGGGGCATTAAGTAAGTATATTTTATAGATAAGCCATCAAAGAAAGTGGTTGCTGTGCTACTAACCTAGTGCCTACATTTGAAAACTAGAGTCAGACATACAAAAAAGCTCTGCAAATTGCAAAAGAAAAGAGAACATTAGGACTTGCCTCGCAGGGAGAGTTCCTCAAAGGAGCTGGAAATGCAGTGCTGGTCATGACAGTGTTTGCTACTGCTGGTGCTTTGCTGGTGTTAAGGAGGAGTGCGCAACCTGGAAAAAAGAGCAGGAAGAAGGTCAAACTGCAGCACTCACCTTTTGGTTTCAGGCTTTGTGAAACCTCCCCAGAACCTATGTTAGCTGGCTCCTACTACAGGAAAATCCCAGAGAGCAGAAGGCTTTTTCAATTTATTAGGGATCCAGCTTCACCCAACAAACATACTCAGCAAATACACTTCAGAAGTCTGTCTACCTCCCCCCTGCAGCTATCTTCTGTTCCTCCATGACGTCAGATTCATCCTCCTTGTAAGGCTGAATAACAAAAGGTATCTTTCATGAATGAAAAGTAACTTGGAAGAGAATATTTATCTTGGCTAATCCAAAACCAAAATACAACTATGAGAAAATACCACCAGAGTAATATTAATACAGCTGGAGGCCTCTTTGCTCCTTTAATCATCTGTTGTAACAAGAGGAACAAGGGCAGTGGTAACACTAGGGTTTTTCCTTGGCAGCTCTGCATGAAAAGGTGCGTATTTGCACTATTTCAGCTCTGGCCTCCAGCTCAGGAGGCTATCACCACTTAGAGCCCAGTTATTTGGGCTTTCATTGAAATTGCCTCTACAGTACAGACAAATTATGAATCAGCGGCACTTTATTGCCAGCTCCCCACAGTACCCTCTTTCTGGCTCTTTGCCTTCATGTTTACTTATGCGTCCATCACTTTGTGGTCTGTAATACTGTCAGCTGAGCCATCAGATGACATAAATGCACTGTAGCCTATACCAGTTCCCACAAAAGTAGAGAATCTTACTAGTCATGTTTAACTCTGGATCTAACTTTCTAAAGTAATGTTGGGGTTATACACCATTAACTCTGCTGTTATTATTGTATCCCTTTAGATGCTCTGTGCCTTTGCAATAAAAGCCTCCAATGATTTACATTATTGCATTAGGAAAAAGCTTATCCTGTCAGGTAGCCTGTTTGCCAAAACTCAACCAAGAGTTCAACGGTTCAAAAACTCAACCAGTTTAATGACCAAGGCATAAACCTTCAACGGTTTGTACAAGAAGGATTAGAAATGAACTACTGGGATTTGGCTAGAGGAACCAAGTATAGAGTAATTACACATAGAAGTGGAACACAAGGGACAATGGAGTGAAGAGAAGAAAAATTAGGAAATGAGAAGGGGAAAAAAGCAGCAGAACAGAGAAACAGAGGGAGTAAACAGGAAAATCAGAAAGGAGAAATCAGATCAGTATGGAGGAGGGTCATGCAGATGAATACTTGGTGTGAAGTTGTTTAGAGAGGGTCAAGCTTAGTATCTGGTGTCAGTTGTGGAGACCTGAAGTACCAGTCTACACCCTCAAGACAGAAAGTGAGCAGGATAGTCTTTTGCTTTCAAAGCACTTAGAGTAGAAGGATGGCTTTTGTTTCACTGGAGGCCGAATATCTAAGTACATAGGAAAATGTGCCTTGTGTTTCATTCCCTCCCCCCACCATTTCTGTATCTTTTTTGCTCTCCGCTGTTCATTCTCTGCACTTACTATTTACTCTCACACACCTTCTATTGAAGGAATACGGTTGTGCTCCGGGCTTCCAATCCGCCATGGAGAAGGATGGGACGCAGAAGAGCCCTGCATCCAGCCACAGTCTCCTTCTTCAAACGAACAGTAAAAGCCAGAGGGAAGATTTTCTGCAAGAGGGAAAGACACACACACATACAGAAGAACCCAGGTGAGCTGAGGAGGAGACTCCTGGGCACGCAGAGAAGCTGCGGTGACTATTCTGACCGGGTTGCACAGGGCATGTGGGCACACCCCACTCAGTCCTTTTGTGCGGAATCATCCATGTGCCTGACCGTGGGGAGGGTGGTGGCAAGGGAACCAACCCCCAGCCTGTGACTAAGTGACTCCCCCCACAATTTGACGCATCCGAGTGAGAGGACACATCTCAGTGTACACTATGGGGTCTCCTAAATACCTGGCCTCTACAGCTCCACAGGTATAAACCCACTCAAGGTCACACCTTGGAGATGGCTTTCTTAACCACTGCTTCTGCAGCCCCATGGAGGGAAGTCTTGGAGAGGGATAAGCTCCTAACATGATTCCCCTCCCTTAGAAGTCCAGGTCTCTAGTCAGCCCAGCTCAGTAATGAGACCTCTTCTCCCTGTGAGCACTGATGTGGTCTCAGGTAAAGCACTGAATCATTTCGTGCCTCAGTTTTTGCACCTGTGGATCTGTTTGGTGAGATGAATGGATGAAAAGAGGATAAGTTTATTTTAAGCCATACTTTCAGGCTTTGACGCCCACTCATTCTGTCACCAGCTTGGGATTTCAGGCAAGTTTCCAGCTCCAAACAATAAAGATACACTAGCTTTTTGACTTTAAATTAACCAGTTTTAAAGCAATAGTCATCTCATTCAAAGCAAAAAGTAACTTCATGCCTTCTTCATCTCCTTCTCTACCTACATTGCAACTTCTTCTTACAAAGGGTGCAAAGCACTGCTCCTCTTGCCCTGAGCCACATGCTTATATTGCCATAGGTGAACATCCTCTACTTTGCCACGAATCACACATTTCACTCAGAGCCCGTGAAATAATTTTTCCCATCATCCTCAATCAACACTCACTGCCTCCCTAATTTCTACTGTTGTCTAGTTCTACCTTTACGTTTCTTCCCTTCAACATGAGGCCAGACTCTGCACTTACTAAGTAACCTCAGCAGAAAACAGACCTTGTAAAATGCCGTGTAAAATCACAACCACTATAACATGATTTTCACTTTTAGTGAATCACTAATGATCCTTAATATAGATTCTGCACCCAGGGTGCAGCTGACAACTCTGCCAGTACCAGAAGGCTTCCCAGTAGTAAAAGGGCACAAACTGGGTTTTACAGGGGAAAAGGTAGAGCACAAAGCTAGCCTGGCAGAAAAAGGTGCCCTTTTAAGGTGGAGTTACATTAGGCACTAAAGATGCCAGAAGAGAAGTAAAGAGCAACCAGTCATTTTACTCTGCTATATAGACTAACCAGTCCTTGGCCAGGCTGGCAGTACAAAGCCCCTGAACATGCTTGTTCAGTGGGGGTGGTCCTTCTTCCAAAAAAACAGAAAAACTGCGGTGATGAATAGATGTAACTGTAAAAGGGATGATGATATTCCTGACTTCTGAGCGGTTTTACACCATTGTGTACTCTAATCTGTACTAAACCCCAGTTTAGCCCATATTTGTTTTCTCTTTCCCTGTTCCCCTAAACTTCCTCTAAAATGATCTTCATTTTTTTGTTTTTTTTTTTTTTTTAAAGGAAAATGAGACAAGAAATCTGTTTAAAATTGCAAGATAGAAATGAAATTTCATGTGCAAACACATTGTAAACCCCCATATCAACAAAATTAGTTTTTCCTTTCAACTGCTTGTCAAAATCAGAGTAAAAATTTCTTCACTTACAAAACGTAGGATAGACTACAAACTCCTAAAGCAAGAGGATGTGCTGTTCACGTGATAGTGGCAATTTCATTAAACTTCTCTATGAGAAGAGAAGGCTCCTGAACTCTGTTTTTTTTGTGATTGTTAGCAATTTTTCTCTCTGAAATTTTCTTTCTATGAAGTGAGGCACCAGTATCCAAACCCCAGATGATTCAAAACGTTTAAATATCAGCAGAAGCCCCTGGCTGAGAGTGCAGGCCAATTAAATACCTGCTCACAGGGCCTCATCTTTGACTCACCTCAAAAGGAAATTCACTGTCAAGTGGCACATTCACCTACTCCTCAGTCTCCCCTGAGAGAACAGCTGGGGAACACCACAACTGCAGTGTCTAGACCATGAGTATTTGATTTTCTAGGAGCCTGAATCACAACTCACTTCACAGAGGAAACTGAAACAAATCTTACATCTGTGGCTTTTTAGTAGGGCCAAATTTGAACCTGGAACCTGACATGGAGCCATGTTTTATTGTTATTTTCCGCAAGCACCCCAATTTGTTATGAAAAGATCAAAACCTGTACTGGAGTTAAGGCTTTTTCAAGTTTTTCCTTTTAAAAATCTCCAAATTCATTCAGCCTAGTCTTTAAATGTGGAGCTGTTAAGCAGAGAGTTGCTTCCTTGTGTTCTACCCCTCTACAGAACTTGATTATATTTCATTGTGCAGCCTGAGGCTGGGATCCAAAGAAAATGACAAATTATAATGTGTCCTGAATTCCTACTGAAACAGCTTGGCTCGGTGTCCAACTGAATTAATTTCATGGCCATACGCTATCTAGGATGATGTAAACAAGTCAGAGCAGCAGGAGGAGTCATCTAAGTAGCAATCCCTGCCTGGAGGCCAGAAAAAGCTCACTGTTGATGAACAAGTAAGGGCATAAATAAAAAGCTATTACTTTCCCAGAAAATTTCATTCCTCCTCCACAAATTAATTTTTTATGAATTTTCAGATGTCCCATGCACTGGATGCATTTTCTCTGCTGCTCTTTCTTACTTTGAATACATACAGCACCTATGATTCCACATATTGCTACTCCACAAAGAGCTCTTTGGCTAGCACTTTTCCGTCAACGTGTACTCCTCAATTTTCTGAATGTTTATAATTCAAACTCATATTAGCGCAGACACTGCACTGATGAGAGAAAGCTAATCTGACTTTATTGGAAAATCAAGTAAATGAGGGGGCAGGAGTTACGCCTGTTGAAACCTGCCATGTTGGAGATTATCATCAGTGACAGAAACCTTAAAAAATTTAGACGATGAAGTAAGATCGAAAATTTAGTAAGATGAAGATGCAGCTTGTGGGTACGGGATGGAGAATACAGTAATCCAGCGAGACTGGAGCACTGTGAGAATGTAAGAGTCTCTGGTTTTATTTGAGTGATGAAGTAGAGAAAAGCTGTAGGGTGTTAAAACTCGTTCCTAACCAAATATGTTCAAGCCTTCAGAATGATTTAGATTTTGCTTGAAAGGTAATTAAGTTCAAGTTTTTTTTTAACTTTAACACAGACTTTTCATCCTTTAATAGCAAGAAAAATTAGCAACTGGCATAATCTATGAAGCAGATGGATCACGCTCTTGATTCAAAATTAGGTGTAAATCAACCAGATACTATAGTTTAATCTTTTGGGTGAAATTCGAGACATATATTCTAGAAGACACAAGCATAGAAGTCTACTCTGGTATGTATGGACCTTTAGCAAATGGAGGAGGAAATCTCAGAAGGCAAAAAGACCATCTACTCAAAGAACTTAAAGAAGCACATGAATCTTAAACATGAGTTTGTTTCAATGGCTGCCTCTACGCTAGCAAAACTGGTCTGCCAAATTCTACCAGAAATGAAGCATAAAAAGGGAAAATACTTCTCAACACAGTCAACAAAGAGTTATCGTGTAATGCCAGAAGGCTTTGCTGAGTTCAGAACTGCCAGAGGTTACAATTTGTTGCTAGAGGTACAGCTTTTGATCAAGAAAGAAGCGAAAGGATTAGTCTATGCAAGACAGGAACCTTAAGAGAGCACTGCATGGCAACAGGTGGCTACTTCATCATTTTGCTTGCAGGGAGACTCTGCTGGGCTGTATCTATCACTAGGACATAAATGAGTCCAGTGGTTTCTTCATGCATTTTTGCCTGGAAAGTAAACTGGCCCCTGTAGAATTAATTATCTATGCTTTTTTGGTCACTTGCTCATGTTATCACAAATTCAAACTTTATAGGTTCCTATTCTAGCTGCCATCTGGTCTTTTGACAAATGTGTGCATGCACTCCTCCAGCCACATGGCACAGCCTGAGTTACTCCTTTCATGAATCAGATACTAATCTTCCTTATCTCACCTGGCAATGTGTTTAACATCTTTAAATATTCAATGAGGCAAAGAGTGAAAATTACCCTATAACCCAGTGGTTATGAGATTTATTTGAATGATGGAGGACATTACTTTCAGTCCTTATTCCAGGTAAAATTTATAAAATGTGGAAGAGCAACCTCAGGAGGGAGTTGAGTAACCCTTTTTCTTCTGAACTAGACCAGAACTCCAGACCACAATCTTGGAAACTCTCCATGGAAGTAGGAAATATGGGTTCAAATTCACTTAGGCAGAAGAAAGAATCAGTCCTGGGTTTGTCATATCCTGGGTGAATCCTCTAAGTTCTGGGTCTCTAGAGAATAAATATACTATCAGCACCTCCATTCTTTTTATTTTTTTTTTAATATATCTATTACTTTCCTAACATGCTTTAACTGATTAACCAATATTTTTCCAGGCTGAAATTTTTTGGTGAATTTGAGACAGAAAGTAAAATAAGTAAAAAAAGTAAAATACTTTGTAAAAGTAAAATACTTTTGGACTAGCCAAAAGCACATGCACTTTTTTTTCAGTAAATCTTCTATTTTTGCCCAGACTTGCTGTCCTGCAACAAAAGATTACTGAACCAAAATCCAAGATATTGTTAACTAAAAAGAGAAGTACAAAACTACTAAAACAAATTCGCCCTTTCTGTCAAGCAGAGCTCTGTCAATCTATATTAGTAAATAAATCGGGTTTTCATCTCTGTCTTGTGCCATACCAGATATATTACATACCTGATTCTCTGCTACAATAAGAGGAAGTATGTTAGTTTTTTGCAGTGAGTTATAATCCATAAAAGCATGAATTTACTAGCAAAGACATAAGAAGACCACTATCTGAAGTCTTAATGTGTGCCTGCAAAGTATGCTTCTGCAAAGCAATTTCCAGTGTGGCACTTCCATCAGTCTGTTAAATCTGTACGTCTGATCCCAAATCAACACAGTTCGGCATCTAATTCCACATCTGCCTCTTTGAAGCTGTCTTTTGCTCCTGCAAGAATATTTGATTATGACTCAAACAGCAACATGGTTTTCTCTAGGGGTCATCCCTCTCTGATTTTATACTCTCTACACAGACTAATTGGTTGCACGCAGAACAAGCAGCGTGACATTTCGTTGGCCATTAATAAGTAAAGTGATGTTAACAAACAGCTGGCGTTAAGCAGATTTTTTTCAGTTAAGAAGGGAGCAAAAATCAAATGAATAGGAAGAAAAAAAACCAAGAAAAAAAAATACCAGTACCTGCACAGCTAAAAGACTGTGAAAGGAAAAAAAAAAACCCAACATCTCCATGAAGCTCAGAGATAGAAGCCTTTGCTTAATGGTAATTTTAAAAGGTCTCCCCTCCATTTTGAGCATGGCTATATCTTTTTCTGACAGCTCTTTTGTGTAAGCAGAAGCATTTGGGAAACCCCTTTCTCTGCTTTATATATCTGAATCACTTTTTGCCACACTTGCAGAAAGCTGATGAAAACATCCGCGTTGCTCAGGAGCAAAATGACAACTGAAATGCTGAAATATGACATGTTTTGTGTTGGGCTGCCATGCAGATGTAACTGACATCTAAAACATCAGATCATTTCTCTGTTTTGTGTAAGAAGTCTTATGCCAACAATATTCAACGCAGTAAAAAGGCAAAAGCAGAGAAATCAGGCATAGAACTGAGCAGGCTTGCAAGTGGATAAGCAGACATACCCACAACTCGAGCTCTTGCTAAGGCAAGCCAGTCTTTTTTGTTGCTTGGGTTGAAGACGGTGCTTATCAGGCCTTTTGGCTAGGAGTAAGCACTCTCCTTCCCAGTACCTGTGGCTGAAAACAAGCCGTGCGGTCTTCTCCTCAAGGTAGGGAGTGATGCTCTGCTAAACAGGCGGTTAAACATGTTCTGCTTTTTACATTTTCTCATTTACATTCTCAGAACATTCTTTGCTGACACAACTGTAAGTGCTATACTGCTTTATGCAAATAGCTACAGATGAATGCTGCACGGAGGGGGAAAAGGCAACCAAACCAACCCCTGTGGATAGCGTATGTGAGAGAGGGATTGGTCACTTTACCAACTGGCTCACCATGGGATACAGGGTGACAGTTAGGGACAACAGCAGAGCCAGCCTCCTGATATGTGAATATGGATGAGATGCCAGCCACAGGTGCACCTGATGTTTGAAAATAACAGGTAAGCATGTTCCTCCAGGCCTGCCCCATCCTATGGTGGTATTTAGTTTACATCCATGATTGGTACCACTTCACCTTGTGAGCTCTGCTGTTCCCACTGGCATAGACAGGATTACCTTCACAAGGCAGAGCCGTTTATAGCAGAAAGACACAACAGTGTATCTGGACATATAGTTGATGGTAAATCATATGTCTCTCTACTTCCAATGAAATGAAAATGCATTCAACCTACTTATTATTGTAATTTACTATTTTTTTTAATTAAAGTGTAGAACAAAATAGAAATACCATTATGAAGTTTTAAAGCTCTAATTTAAAGCTCTTAGTCAAAAAGAAGGTTTCAGTACTACTAATATGAAGCATTATTGGCTCTAAGGAGCTGCAAGTCCGCAGTGATGACACTGTTCCTATGAAAGTGAATTTAACGTTCACTGAGTGTGTGTCACTAATGAATATAATTTCAAATTGTAACAACGTCTAACATGATGGAGTGTATCATTTCAAGCTTTTAACTAGTTTACTGGAGGATCCCCAGTCAAACCACTCTTCTCCACACCAATAAAATCTGTTACTCTATTTTTTTGTTAGCAGCAAAGAACTGGAATTTGCTAGAAGTTGTGTGTCACTCTTATGTTAAGTTTACAAAAAACAGCAAAGGTCTGTTAGTCTAGACATCACCTGTATCAACACAGCTTGTTTGAGTTACCTTACCCCGATTCTTCCCTGCTCTAGCTGTCACATATGAAAGCTAAACTGAGAATAATCGCCTCTTCCATTCCAAAGGCTTTTGCTGGGACTGGTATTGTGGTCAGGGAACACATTTTTTGCATACCAAATCAATGCAGCTCTGTCGACAAAAGTCCTTAGGCTAGATCAGCTGTGACACATACACTTTAAATTGGTAAATGATGAACTCTCAATGATTATTTTTCTTGGTGTATTTGCCCTGTGGATAACCATACAGCTGACAATCCACCACTCCTAACTGTCTATAGCCTGGCAAAGGGGAAGATGCTGGAGGTAGAACATGTAGAGGTATAGAAAAAGGGATAAGGCATCTTCAAGATGGTTAAAGGAAGGTCCTAAAGCATCTAGGTTACACAGCACAATCACAAAGTATTCAGGCACGGCAAATTTTCAGAAAACTCAGGCTGCTATCTATCTTCTGCTGTATTTTATTAGACTACTGACTGCTGAAGAGAAGATAGAAAACAAGAGGAATTACAAAGACACAGGCGTTGGTCAAAGGCAAGCTACTGGCTCTACTCATTTTTCATCTTAGAAGTTTTCTTCTTCCTCTCCCTTCTGCCATATGCTGTGCTACATTTTGATTAAAAGCTCTAACAAACTACACATTTCATAATTCTGTAAGGCATCTAACTATTCAGGCTATACTTCCTTTGCATTTTTGATCAGGACTTTGGAAGAGATGAAACACTGCGAGCATCTTAAGAAGCTGCTGCAGAACTAATGCAGGCAAGTACAGGAAAATACCAAATGGTCTTGCTCCAGGCAGACATCCAGAGAAACTGCATGTTATGGAGGGTACTGGTCTTTCGATAGTACCAAATTAGTCTATTAGTGCTAAAGCCGCAGGCATTAAAATTCAAAACAATCAATGCTTTTGGAAAAGGAGGATGCAGCCTGGGGGTTTGGATTACTCACTGCACATGTCTCCCTCATCTTCTCCCTCGGCGCAGTCCCTGATGAAGTCACACGCCTGCCCCAGCCTGATCGCCGTTCCATTCCAGCAGCTGAAGGAACCCTCCAGAGCCATTTTTGAGCCAGAAGCAGGTCCTAGAGAAAAAGAAAACAAAAACCACTTCAGATTACCGAATTGCCTTCCTCTCAACCAACAGGTCATAGGATCCTGGATAACAATGAAGCGGAGAACACCTTGTGAAATCCCCTCAATCCAAAAATTACTTGATAAAGTAATTATTTTATTTTGCTTGACCTGTTTAGTCTTCTCAAATATCTAACGGTCCACCTAACAGAGCACTTCACTTCCCCAGGCATTTCTGGTGTTTTAACTTGGAAGGCATCCTTGACCCTTGAAAAGAGGGTTGAAATCCTGCAGCCTGCTCTGTGGTAGTTCTCAAGAACACCACAATACGCATGACAGATTTTTAATTGTATGTGAACTTACTGGTAGACTGACAGTCCTGAAGACTGGCATCCTCTCTGTCTAGTTCAGGAATAACATGGCTACATGGTTTGGAAAGAACACAAGCTTTCATCATACCCTCCTGTCGATATGTTATTACCTATGACTTGGATGTATCACGTTGTCATGTTCTCTCTGCAAGAGAGAAAACAGTCTGATCTCCGCTCGTAGTTTTCTTTCTCTTCCATACCCACTCCTGCTCCTGCATCCTGCACTCCCCTCCCCTTGAGTCAGGGAGCCCACAGCAGACTCCATCTACCAAGATATAAAAATCACTAATGCATTTTACCTATGCTAAGCAGCAGAAGGCAGCTAGCAATGTGGAAAGGAGCCAACTCTTACGAAATGAGGTCACTGAACATTAAGATTATTTCTGAATGGATGATTGCGAGTACTTGTCCCTTAGCACCATCCTTTTCGGGAGGCACTTGATTCCCTTGACAGCTGAGAAGTCAGAGATCATTCAGTCTGATGGGTATCATTTTCCTTACTGTAGGAATTCTCTCATCCTGAGGTCTCTGACTGTAGCCAAGTGAGATACTTAAAAAAAAGAAAAAAAAGGACTTGCCCTAAGAGACACATGCTCTAGGTCACCTGGAGGATGCGGGAATGAGTTCAGCAACATCCTACAGTCAGTACGTACGGAGCAGGCCAAGCTTGAAAAGTGCAAGAGCCCCTTCCACAAAAATCTGGGTGTAGATAAAATTCACCGAAACCTTCCTGACTCTCTGCAGAGATGCGCTTCCAGTTCACTACTCCTAGAAGGCAAGCCTAGAAGTACGAAGAGCTCTGTGCTGTGAATTCCCCACTGCAAGAACTCCTGCCCCGTCTCATATTAAATGGGTAAACGCTCAAGATTAAACCAAAGCCTCTGGGCAGAGTGAGCCATTGTTTGCCTAACTCATCCGTGCTTGCTAAACAGCACAGCTACATCATGTTCTCCGGTACTACAGGGAGTTGGGAATCACTGGTGATTCAATTAGATGTGCACTTGATACTTTTATTTATATTGCCTGCCAAAACTAAAAATTAATGAAGCATGTAGGAAAACAACCACTATTTCTCTTCAAGCCTATTTTATGGCGCAAATCAATTCAGGAGTGGGGGGAATACATGCCAAACCTTTTTAATAAAGGACCCTGGCTCCTGAAAAGGGTGCTCTGTGTTATTGTCAGCTCGATTTTTTTGACTGCCTTAGAGCAATTCTGGCTTGCCGCATACAGGCTGCACAGTGCCCTTGTATTTCAGTCAAGGTCAAGGCTGACTACAGAGAAGAGCTTTGCAGAAAAAACAGACAAAGTAACTTGGTTGCTGACAATTTCTGCAGGCCCTCTGGTAAGGGTTTAAGGCAATGAGAAGATATCCTCCTTGGCCTTGCTGTGCTCCTTGCAAAAATGCACTGTTAAGAGACACTGCTGAGAGCCTTCCCTGTGTTAGAAGTGAAGCTCTTCACATGTCACAAGCCAGTCACAGCAGGCTCAGATCAGCGTGCAAATGGATGCTAGAAAACTGTACGAAGCGACTCTGGTAACTCAGTAGGTGATTGCTTCTCCTAGGGGTATGCAGTGAACCTATGTGGCACCATGTTGCTGGAAGCACCACTTAAAGAAAAGTTAAGAGACAAGGCCCAGAGCGCTTCCATAAAGGTTATTAACACCATGACACTCTTAAAAATGTTGAAGTCCTACTCAAATACAGAAGTACTTTTGTCTCTCTGAATTACCCCACAGATGGTTTTGAAGAAACGCCCACGTTTATTAGCAGCTCTTGTGTCCCACTCAGTTTATCTGCAATCTTTTCAGCAACGTCCGTGTTTTATCCCAGCAGCTGCTGGGATACGATATGCAGAGATTCAGAGGAGGGGTTATTGTAGGCAATGGAGTTCTTCTGTTTACTCAATTCATTTTAACTTTGTAAAGGCACTCAGTTTTCCAAGCACATGACTGCATTAACACTAATTATAATGGAAGCAAGGCATTCAAGAGCACCTACTACCTTCCCAGGTGTCCTTGTTGCAGCCCAGGAGCACAAGTCTCCTGAAGTCAACTGACTGCGGTATTTAAAAGCCGTCAGTTGCAACTAGACATCAAGCAATTCCAGGAGCTTTTCCTCCAAAACAAAGCAGCAGATTTGCATGCTCATTCATCTCTGCGGAGATGGGGCTTGAATTAGCTCAGATTTGCATTAGATGTGTATATACGTGCTCCTTGTATAGGTTAGAGAACACAAATAGCAAAGCTGCAGCCCAGGGAATGGCTGG
Organism: Nipponia nippon; assembly: GCF_047370975.1. NCBI lineage: Eukaryota > Metazoa > Chordata > Aves > Pelecaniformes > Threskiornithidae > Nipponia > Nipponia nippon. Next base: position 18,048,877 of record NW_028262358.1, read on the forward strand.
GCTCTGTGACAGTGCATGATTTATTCCTGTCTCCCGTTTGCTTGCTTACTGTGTGCACAAAGGCAAAATGAATTGGATAAAGGAGATGATTAACTATTAAAACAAATAGATAACCAAAAAAAGCCCAAATAAGAATGACCCTTTTAATGGGCCACTTGATGCAGATGCTTGCATCCAAGCGCAAGGAAACTTAATTTTTAATTAAAATGTTTTGTAACAAAAATAGACACTTGATCTTTTCATTTCCCAGCCCCAATCACTCCTGGCAAGGTGAACCAGAATGACCTGGATTGCTGAGTCAAGTGGCCTCAACTCACACACAGATGATGTGTAAGGAAAGGAAAATGAATGGTATCAAATAAGTATCAAAGTAAAATTTGTGGGAGACATCCTTTATATTTACAGCAGTGTTTATGTAGCCAGTGGCATCCATAAATTATAGCAGTCATTAAGCTGTACCACGGCTGGCTTAGAGCCTTATAAATCATTATTTAAACAGCAACATTAAACAAATGGCATTTCAGGCTCTAAATTGAAAGGAGAAACAAACAACTCCTTGGGGAACAAGTGCTGACTTTGTATCTCACAGGTCCTGCTTCTCAACACAGTCCAGCCTTGGCAGTGTTTAAATCCAGTACCAGACCCCGGACACAAATGACAGCCTGGACTCTTGACTGCTCATCCTTTTGGACTTAAGTTTCCATGTAGCAGATCAGCATGAAAGGGGGAAATCATATGGCTTAGCCTAACGCAGGATAAGCAACTTCTTGCTCAGACTGTGGGGCCAAAGGGGATGTATTTCACTCCTCAGCAGATTTTTCTCCGACTTGGGTTGCCTCTTCTCTCCTCCCCGCTCCCTTGATCAGCAGAGAAATTGAAGTGCACTGGGAAGTTCTGGCATACCTGTCCCTGAGGAACGCGGCCAGAAAGACCATGATGTCTGACGAGTGCAAAATGGGAACCTTCACCTTACTGCCACTACAGCTGGCCAAGTGGGAGGGAAGACCGAAATTCTTACAGGCATTTCCAAAGATATCCCTTATCTTGTGAACGGGCTACGCTGCTAATTATCATGCTGGATTACTCAAGCTGAACTAATTATACCTTCACGTGTTACAGTCAACTTCTCAGCCCATAATTTTTAATGCTACCGAAAGCTTTAGGGACCAATAGTCAGGTAAAGCCCTCCCACTCAGCACACATTAAAACGAGAGAGCTTAATAGGACAGTACTCAGTTGTTGTTAAAAAAACCTGTGATTTCTACTCTGCCAAAAAAGATGAACAGAAATTTCAAAGACCTGGGATGAATGTTCACCCTCGTGCACGTTTTACCAAACAGCAGCTGCTCTCTGGGCTACCCCTGAGGAGTCCGGCTGGGACACAGCTGAATTGACTCCAACCGTTCTCGGGGCAAGACCCTGTTAGCATACACAGTGAAAAACATCCATTTTTAAATGCATGTATGTAGCAAGAAATACCTGCCCATGGAACTCCACCATGCTTACGTCACCATATGTGCTACCCCTCAAAGAAGAGAAACTTTCCTATTATTTAATTACACCTCTTCAATAATATTTTCTAATGGGCTAGTGCTGCAGTCTTAACGTTCCTTCACTAAACGCCACTAAAAATCATGGATTGTGCAACCTCGGACAATGCTTATCTGCCACAAGTATTTGTCATTAACTTCTCAATTTCATCTGCTCCTCCTTTGGTTTGAGTTCAAGGCCTTGACTCAGAGATATTTAAAGAGAGAGTACTTGGGGGATTTAAAGGTTGTGTGAAACAAAGAAAAGCTGCTGTCTAGGTATAAAAGGATAGTGAGAATTCTGAGGAGTTTCTGATTATTGATTTTTCTATGACTTTCCATTTCTGATGGGCACATCATTTCCTCACTCCTCATCTCCAACCCTCCAGCCTTATAGCAGCTCAGACATTTGAAGGCTGATGGCTTGCTTGGTGCTGAGGATAGCCATATACCAGAACAAAGTGAATTTTCTATTGATACAAGTCATTAATACCCCTACTTCCACCATTAGACAAGTCGGAAGGTATGAAATAAAGGAGGTAGGAAAGTGAAAGAAGACGAGTTCATGTTTAAGGGAACTGAAGCCATCCTTGGCAAATGGCCATTGAACTCCAATGTGATACAGGGCAGATCACATAAAACTTTCACAGCGAGCTACCTTGCCCTCGTTTTCCAGCCACCCACCCCAGCCACCCAGCCCAGGACACCTGTATTCAGATCTGCAGAGAATCCAAGTGGTCGCAGCTGCAAATGAGGCCAGTGAGAAAGATACTTGGAAAATACAATGTCCTCAAAAAATGCTTTGAAAAAAGATTGGACTCCAGGTTTTTCATACCAGGCAGCCAGAATTAGTCAACACTTCATAATTTCTGGCTTTAATCTTTGTAACAGCATCGTTACTGTTGCCGTCATTGCCTAAGGATGCAAGTGAAGCCACATTTGCAGGAGGCGGCGATCTCTTTTTATTAGACTGCCTGATACAGGCAGAAAAAGCAGCCCATGTTTGTATATGCCTGAAAGCTTGCCCATTTTTCTAGTTACATAAATTGGCTTTAATCTTCTTATTTCACTTCCTATACATAAAATGGGAATAAACTCACCACAAGAGCTCTATGATGTTCATTTCATTAACAGTTGTAAGGAACTAAGATGTTATGATAACGGAGCCATGAAAAAAACCTGTAAGGAAATTATTTACTCTGTCTTCACAGTGCAGTTTGAATAATTTATGGTACAAAATGAACAAGGCCAAACATCTGATGAAGGCAAGACAGAGGATAGTAAGTAACTTCCCACTGAAGGAGCACCCCCTGCCCTGCACGCTAAGGGTGCAGCATTCCCACAGTGAGCTATACTCCAAGGCGAGAAATCTTGCTCATTAGAGCCACATAGAAACAGAATTTTCATTTCACAGAAAATGTCAACATTTCAAAATGTATCCAACCATAAAATAAAAATGCCCAAATTTCTCACAGAACAAAAGTTTCAAAACAATTCTGGGTTGGAAATACTGACTTAAGAGGTTTCAACACATAACTAAATATTGTCATAAACCCAAGAAATTTGAAAACATGTGAATTCAGACAAAGATAAAATGTTGGGCAGGAAACTCAAGTGGACACTTACTGGTTTGGAACTCACTCAGTAATTCATCCAGCTCAGTTCTAATGTGCTTTCCCTCTCCACTGCTGCTGCTGTTTCAAAGTAAGGATGATATGCTTAGTATACAAATTTTAAAACACCTGCTCCTTCAGCCTTGCCTAATGCCAGTATGATTGCTTACACCGAAGAAAGCTTCATAGCACACCTGAGGAGGCGGCACTTGTTCACTGCCACATTTCAGTTGCATGAACTTTCTACGGAGCATTCAGACTAGACAGGCCCTCTGCGTTCTCTTGGAAATGCTTTTGACCAGGTCTAGTTACTTTTCCTACCTTTTGCTTGAATGACTTCCCAACGTTAATGTTGGTGTGATGTGGCTTTCCTGAATTTACAGCAACAACTAGCTTCCTTAAAACTATAATGAAATAAGAATGTGGAATAAGAAAGTCAGCTCCGTTTCACACTTTCTCATTTTTCAATTAGGGAAGTTGACTGAAGATCTAATAGTTATCTTCATAGCCCCTAAGACAGCAAATAATTGCTGAGCGCAATAAATGACATGATAATGTTTTTCCCTATTAATCTTGCACAAAATCTAGCTGCTTTTTTGTTTTTATTAGGGTTCATGGTAACATATGTATTTTTCCCTATGATTTGCTTACCAATCACTAAGCAGCTCCAACAGCACATCCAAAAATTAATAGTAAGCGAGTAAACAGCAGCAGCGAATTTTACAAAGGAAGTGTGGTTTTCCAGCATGCAGCGGTACCTACTTATTCTGTGGTATCTACAAAATTGAAAAGGGCCAAAAGAGATGGAAAATACTTATTCCCAAATACCTGTGAAACACTGTGTACGCATTGGACGTTTTTTTCAATTTCATCTCACACAGCAGATCTTTAAGGTTTTCATCCCTAATTATGAACATCCTGACTTCGAACAATACAATGGGATAGAGTAATTTTGTTAAAATCCCAAATCTCATTTCTTTCGGTTGCTTTTTGTTGCCCTTGTTTCAATATCAGACTGCATTTGCTATTTGAATCCCTTTTCTCTCAGGCACCATTGCATCTTCATGAGATTAAAAAACCCAACAAAACAAAACACCCCCTCCCGCCCCCCAGCTTTCATACCTCTCCTAAAAGCAGTGATTACTATATTGTAACAGTAAGCAACTGGTTAAAAAAAGACCAAAAAACCCTTTTCTGTGATTTTCTGTGAATTTTTTAAAACACAAACTTTGGACAGGGAAAATAAAAAGGTCCAACTTCTATTATTAGCTTTGCCATTCCCATTAGACCTCTCTGGGTCCGAATAGGCTTGGAGACCAGCTCTTATCAGCCAGCAACCTTACCCACGGGGAACACTGGCCAGACTGATTGCTAGCTCACTGGAAGATGAATGCTGCTTGCCACATGCGGCAGACGCTGACAAAATCACGTGATGGTTAAGATCTCTAAGCTTATTTATAGACAGCAGAAGCAGATTTAACAAGGGTCCACTCTCAACATCAGACATGGAACTGAATATGAAATGAAACAAGGCTACTGGAGACAGGTCATGAAAATAGTGCTTCCAAACTTCATGCGTGCCTCTTTTTGGTGAACCGTAGAGTTGATTAGATAGGAAACAGATGTATTTTTTCACATTTTGCTTCCTAGAAGGCTGGGTTCAAATCCACTTTCAATTACTCAAGTAAATTTTATCTTTGCCTGTTCAGGCTCCCCAATTCCAAGCACAACCAACACTGCCACTACACATAGTGGATTTTTTTCCCATTCTTATTTCTTAAAAAGACCACATCAAGAAAAACATCACTAACATTTTAAAGATGAGGAAACTAAGGCACACACCAACCAATTTCAAGTAATGAAATGAGACCGTACATTGCCCAAACCAGACTAACTCTCTGACTCCTGTTCCAACCTCTACGAGTTGGACTGAAGTTGACCAGATCTAAGAAAAAAGCCACAGAAAAGAGAGACTGGAGAAGATTGCTTGGCTCATCAAGAGCTGATTCCACGCAGGTCAGATATAACCTCTCTCTGAACCCTGCAATAGTAGCATCTCCGTGATCTCTCAGTCATGCGCTTTTAGCACTGCCAAATCAGCCAGAGGTACATGTGCATGCCTTGTCATGAAAAACACAAATAGAGGTATGACACTTAACTGTATTCAAACATCATTTTAGATAGGAATCATATTTTTCGTTTCTAAAATGCAATTCTGCTTCTATAACTGTTTAAAGCAGTATCTCTCCTTTAGCTGTCAGCAGTATTAAATTAAGGTTTATGGCCTTACTGAAGATCAGTTCCTCGGGGAGATGGGTGGAATATCACAAATCAGCACAATCACGGGCATGCATATGTGGTCCCTTTCAGCAGGGTGCAGAGATGCATCCTCACATCACAGCCAAATGCTTTACTGTGCAAAGCAGTGGCCCCACAGTGGAAGAGCAATGGTTGTTCCAGGTAGAAGCAGAAGCTTGTTGGCGGAGAAAGTTTCACGTTGTGCCCCTCTTTACTGTGCCAACCTCTGCTAAACTCCAAAATTGTGTAAGTGCAACAAATTTTCATCAAGGTGCTAATTTCCGCTTGTTCAAAAACTGAGCAACACCACCTCAAAAACTCAAAGCACAAGCAAAATGAAATTGCCCAAGAGCACTTGCTGCGAGGGCGAGCAATAGTATTGGTGACGCATAGGAGGTTTGCCACTGGAAGGGCCTTAATGCAGACGGCAGCTATCCAGCTTTCAGTTCTAGGGAAGCAAAAGGAAACACTGCAGCGTTACCCTACCTCCACACATCCCCGAACATCACTATGTTGGTGGATGCTATGACTCACTGGTGACTCTTCCAGATGAATGCACTGAAAACTGCCTACGTCTCAGTGCTTTGAAGCCAGTCCAAAGGGATGGAGAAGTAGCAGTTCTTTGCTCTTGTGTATCAGGCTGTGCTTCAAGGCCTTGCTGCACTTGAATGCAATTTTCCCAGGAGCAAAGCTGCTGAAGGTCAACAGCCCTCAACATCAAAAAAAGCCTGGAGAAGGACTCCTTCCTGGAGTCCATGTCTCTACCAGAGGATCTCTGCTAACCCCTGAACATGTGGAAGACTTACAAATTGGGAATGCTTACATAAAAAAACCAGATGCCAGCAAAGAACACAGTGATTAGCTCTGTGTAAGCTAAGGTACGTGCTGAAGATACTAGGGAAAAAACACAAGTGATGACATTAGAATTCCAAGACAACGACCCAGGTTTCAGGCAGTCTCTCTACTGTCTTGTGGCATGCTAAAAGACACTTTGGTTAATGCTTTCCATGCAAGATCTCTTTCCCAAACATATATTGAGGTGCAGAGAGAATTGTAAGAGTTGACCAACATCATCACTCAGAATTACCATGCCCTGAGGATGAGATACCTGTGGGCTGCTAGCCACAGTAGAATAGCTAGACAAATGTTAAATAATATTAAAATAGCTTTTTAATTATTTTTAATACTGGGACAGCAATCTTAATAAAACAGTTGCTATGTGTAAAGATAGATCAAGGAGACAGAATATGTCTTACATCTCTATGACTCTAGGTTTTCTTTAAGATCTTTACCCTTCAATGAGTAGACTGTGCAATCTCCGAAGATTTTGCACAATAACTCAGAACTGACAGACATTTCTTTTACAGCTCTCATCTTCAAATTTGGCACCATAAAACGTATGCCAACCCAAAATATTCCTTTATATAAGCTTTGTCAGTAGGCTTTCTGTTGAGCGCAAGCTCCCCTTCAAGGTTCTTCCAACCCCTCTTCCCCCAATTTTGCTAATTGATTCAGTTGGCCATTAATTAATCTCTTAACTATCATCAGCAATAGTATTAAATTCTCGCAAATTTGCTACTGCTGTTATTATGTAAAATGCTCCTCCCAGCTGGGCAGGTTTCAGCAAAGCGTAACAACTTGTTGACTCTAGATAAATCTATTTATACAATGCAAATGTACCTCTTCCTGGCAGACAAATCCTTTATAACTAAATCCTTTATAACTGCAAAACGATTCATTATACAAAATAGAGAAGTACGAGGACACACAGCTTACTGCTCATTCTTCATCAAGACCTAGCAAACATAAACATTAGGGTACAAAACAAGTAATAAAAAGAGAATATGAAACAGAGGTTGCTAGCCCCACTACAAAGTAAATGGGGTTAGTCTGGTTTTGTGGCAAACAGGGGTAGTACGCTACACATGAATAATTATGGGAAGGTCCAGAAGGAGGAGCAGAGCACATGGAAATGACATACAGAACCCGAGCCAGCCATACGTGCATAGTATTCTGACTGACTTGGAATCAAAACCCAATTAGGTGTATAAAGAACGAAGAAAAGAGAAATATAAACCAATTTCATGAAATAACGAAATTCTGTATACTCTCCACCAAAGATCTATCGGATTGTGGCACAGTTTCAGAGGAGATGGTAGAAAAAAACCCACCCATTCAGGAGAGGGCTACAGTTAAGAAGCTGTACTGGACAGGACTCACTCGACAGCACAAACTGCACAAACATACCGAATAATAAAAAAGAACCACCAAACTGTCTTTTGGCCATAAAATGGACTAGGGGAAACCTAAAAGGTACTTTACATTTACATGTGTCTACATTTGGTTTTGAAGTATCAATTTAAAAGTCCAAATAATCATCAACATACATTTTTGTCTGCATTTCATCAAGTCTTATCTCTGAGCAGCGGCCATCTTGGGGAGGTCAGCCATCTTATGGAACACAAACTCTTCCTGTTTTTTACTACGATCCACTGCTTGCTCTGTATTTGTACTTCCATTCATCTTAAGCTGCCCATGGTCCTCTCCGTGGTATAGTTAAGTTATACCGAGTGCAAAGGTGTTAGATACCCGCTATATATTTTTTGCAGAGAGAATAGTTAAAACACCTGACTTCCAGCTCTCCCGGGGCTTTAACTTAATGGGATGTGGATGCAGTTCACCAGCTATAACGAATGTCACTGGCCAACTACTCACATCACTGCAGTACCTCAAAGCCTGGAACGTAACCCATAGTGCACGGGGAATCTACATTCAGAAAGTTTAGTGAAATACTAGCAACAAAATCAACTGCCCCGGAATTTGTACTTAAACCAGGAAAAATACCTTGCCTCCTTTTCCAGCATTTCTTGATAAACAGCAGCAGGACTCTTATGCGGCAGTAGTTACAGTAACTCTACTTTGACCATGCCCTTCCTTCCCATCCCACAGGTAATTACCGCTACTTTTTAGTGAGCAATATAATTTTAAACAGTCTGTCAATGAGGTATCACAAAGATGATAAAAGTGCCTTGCCCTAGCATCTAATATGGATAAAAAAAAAAAAAAAAAAAATCAATGATCCACTGTCCCGCAGGGGGTAACATAGTCAGAAAGCTCAGAGGCCTCTGCGTCCACGGCAGCCAGATCTTTAGGACAGCTAAACAAACTCAGAGCTGGCAAAGACAGGGTGGCAAATCCAAATGAGTGGTCACCTGTGTGCGAAGCAGTTTCAGCACAGACAGTAGCAGTTGAAGTTTTCTCCGCACTGCGAGAACTCATCAGTCCTACGTCCGTTTTACCTCCCTCTCCTGTTCAGTCCAGTGACAATCCTGCTGGGAAGGTCTCTGGACAATTTTGTTCATCTCTGCTAGCAAAAAGAAGTGAAAGGTATCTTACAGCAGTCACTGAGCCTCTTCCAGGTAGACCACGACTTTTCCCGATACCCAACAAAAGGAAGAAAGAATTAAATAACCAAGGACTGAGCACAAAACAGCCAAAACACAGCAGCCTTGCACCGTTTTTTGAGGTGCTTCAAACCAGCACTCCATGTGTGTGCAGGGGCCTTGAATTGCTAGCAAAGTACCTATCGAATAAGGAATCTGATGGTCAGGATTTCCAAATTGGCTCTTATGCTGTGACCTTGGACAAGTCTCTTCACTTCTTCAAGCTTCCATCTCTCTGCCTGTGACAGAAAGAAGTAACACTTTGGGCGATACGTGGCCTCAGTATTGTTTAGAACTAGCACTATGTGAATAGCATATTTTTGTTCGCACAGAAAAAAAAAATAATCTCATTTTTAAGAGCTATCTAAAATGAAAATGTCCCCTGCAGAAGAAAAATGTTTGCTCAGCATTACTCCAAAAGATTTTATTTGACCTGAAATAAAATATTGGTTAGCTTCAGGAAACTTGTTATTGTTCAAAATTTGTTTTATTTCAGATATTTCATCCTGCCGTTATGCCTTTTAACATAGTTTCAAATAAAAAAACCCTAAAGTCCAGGGAAAAGGTGTTAAAATTTAGTTTCTTCCTCCCTTATTTTTTTTTTTGTCAAAACACTTACTAAGTTTGACCAGAATTTTGAATAGCTTTGTCCCACTAAGTTGCATTTTTAGCAAACCTAGAATAAAGATGGAGATGCCCTGTGTAACACATGGAGGCTCTCAAGTGAAAGGCTATATTGAGTGTATCACTAAATGCTACTCGCAAGCACGGAGGGTGACAGTATCACTTGAGTCATTACCACATGCTAATGCAGCATCTGTCTGAGGAAGCCCTGGGTCATTTCAGCTTGGTCCTGTCTCCTGAAATCTACTCACCTAGACAGTGCACCAAAGAGACAACTTTTTACCATGTTAGCACTGACAGGACTGGTAACATTCTCTCCATTTGGCATGTATTAAACATTAGCAAAACACAGATTTAACTCAGGGAACCTCAGATTTGGAGAGCAGTAAAAAACAACCATGAGGCCTGCACAGTTCCACATGAGCATTATGGAGGTATTACGCTGCTATTGCTTTCTCAGTGAGAAGCAGTATGGCAAACAGTTAATGTAAACTCAACATTAAAAATTTCACTGACAATTAAGGTGACAGACTAAACTGATCTACATGCAATCTGCAAAATGATTTGGCATTCACTGATTAATGCAGTAAATTAGACACTAACATCTCGCATGCAATGTTATAAATTACTAACTTCAGTCAGCAATGTATATGTGGTGTCAAACAATTTTTGATGCTGTGTAAGCTATTAAATTTTCCATAGGTGAAGCACTGAGTATCTATTACTATTATTTTAGGATGAGATTATGAACAGAGACTTTCAATTTCTGACCAAAATTACTTCCAGACTTTGTCACTGGAGTACTCGATACTATTAGAACTGCTCAGATTTCCAAAATTCAAGTGGAAATTGCTTTTCATTGTAGTGGAAAATAGCAATAGAAACCTACCAGCACCAAGTCTGGACCCAAGCTTCTTTTTAGTGGACACGTATCTGAAGATGGAGAGATGCTTTAGAAATGTGATTTATTTCTCCAAAAAGGTGCTTTCAAGAAATGCCCATCTCTGAGTTCTGCTGATACTCAATACAATACAGATCTGCTGCTTGAAGAAACTGCAGCAAGAAATGCCACAGAAGGGCCCTGAGATCTGTTATAAGTATTTGGCCCAACTACTGCAAACCAGGCAGAGTCCCTCTCTCACACTTTTCTACAGATGTTACTCTCCATGAGTCAACAGACCTCAAGTACTTTCAACTATACAGCCACAAATTCACAAGGTGAAGGTACTCCTCCGCATAAATCCCAGGCAGTGCAAGGCTCTAGCCTTAGCAACAACAGTTCAGCTGACAGTTGTCAACACTAACGAGTTAAACTGGACTGTAACGAGATCCTGGAGTTATTTGTAGCTGTGATACAGGTAAGTCCCTTTGGTTGCAGGCAGACATCCTCCCCCAGCTGCATTGGCAGGAGAGGTTATTGCCTCCATCTGTTCAGGACTGCTTTCCCTCCTGATCCGCTGATGAAGCAGCATGTGCAAATATGCCCTAATTTATTTCAGGCAAAGTCAGACAGGTGAGACCAGAACAACAGTTCTTACCTACTCAAGGATTTTATGTTAACTTGTCTCGTTTTCAAATGGCAGCTGCTCTCTGGGCTGCATTAAAACATCTTCCAGACTCTTGTGACCTGCTTAAAGACTAGAGGAGCAAAGCCACAACACAGCGGTGCTACAAGGCAGAGGAGCAACTCAGTGGCTGTGCTCTAGTCACTTCTTAAAAATGTCATTCTAATACGTGAGATAATTCTCATACATGATAATATTCTTACTATTCCATGCAAAGCAATTTATGAAAGAGGGATTATTTGCCTTTCCCTTTTTTGAAGAGGGCATACTGCGGAACATCAGACTGCCAACTCCCATTAACTTTGCAGCTTTGGGAAAACTTGGAAACACAGCTTGGTCTTGATCTGAGATATTCAGCTCAAGTCTGCTTCTAAAACAAGGAAAATGGAAAAAACCGACTGCAAGTACGCTCAGGTTCAGAGGAAATTCTGTCTCAATTTAGAACTGCACAAGAGGGAGCTTTCTTTAAATCAAAAATGGAAATAAAAGGGTGTGTTTATGTACAGGAAATCAGCAGCTTTTTTGCAGACTAGCGTTTAAAATTCTTACAACACAATGAACATATAACAAGAAAAAAAAAAAACCTTGTACAATTTTCTGTTCAGAAAAAAAACATTTTGTTTCAAATTTGCCTGATAAAGAAGAAACATTGATTACACTAACATAACGGAACAGAAATTCCCTGACGTGACTCTTAATGGTATATCATACCTAAGAAGTCTGTCAGTTGAAATTTAAGCTAGAATTCAATGATCTCCAGGAACTGGATTTGAAATTACTAACTCCTGAATGTAACCAGATATCCTTGCAGAAGTAGGACGAATTAAGGTTCAAGGCAAATGCTGCATATAATATAGCTCTTAACCTCATTTAGAAGCAATGTTGTTTAAGGCTTTATTAAGTGATTGAGTTACTGCTTCTGCTTGAACAGAAGTGACACAGTCATTCACAAGGGTAATAAAAATAAACAAGATAATGCAAGAGAGAGAATTGTACCTACTGGTAAGGAAGCAACTGAAAAAATAATGTGGATCTTCTATTACCACTCTTTGGAAAGCAGCATGGGATCCAATATCCAAATGCAACTCAATTTAAACAGATTTTTTCAAAAAGCCTTCATTGAGGTCTCCCATAAAGGAATGAGGTCAACAAAAAAAACCCAAAGCTATTACATGTGATTTTTGTGAGGATGCAGAGAAGCCATATGACCTACAGGGCTCCACTAGAAGGCTCTTGGCTGTAGCTGTGCTTCTACCAACAACCACTTTACTTTTGACAAACCACTTCTCTATCTGAATGTTCTTCTGTGTGAAAGGACTGGGTTTTTTTTTCAGAAATATACCTTCTTTTCTAGACCCATTCATAAAATATCTACAGCGGGTAAAAGCCCAGGGCTGATTTCTGGTTTATAACTTATACAGGTTTCCCAGAACAGTTCATGTTTTTAGTGCAGAGAGGCTTCTAGGTCTGACTGGGAGCATCCTGTCAAAGCTGCACGGATGAAGCTTCTATTGGTAATGCTGGTATTGTAAAGTATTCCTGGATAGCGCTATTAATCTTGCACTCAACAGCCATTTAATTTTTTTCAGGGTTTATCCTAACAGAGTCTGAATAAACTCCTGCAAAATAATTACTACAAAATGATTTATCTAGCATGCTAACCAGTGAGTGTTGAGGACGTTCAATAGAGAATCTGTTTGTTAAAGGCTCCTTGCCTGACACTATTCATTCGAAAGTGAGGAATTGGTGGGCAGACTTTATAGATTACAGGTATTAAAGCACCCACTGGCTTTAAAAGGATAGTTCTGTTAGAAATTCCAAGCCACAATTTTTCAAGCAAAGCATTGTCCCCTTTCTGACACTCTGATGATGCTATGATGTTAAAGGTGGAATGAATTGCTCTCTGAAGTGCCTCTTTTTCTCTCTGTTGACTACAGAGGGGCCCTAGAGACTAGCTTCGACATGATGCCTAACTTTCAGATAGCTGAAGTCACAAAAGATGAATATCACCTTGTCTAACTTCATACAACAAAGCATCTGAATGTCTGAACTAAATCTTGCCTAGGGAGATTGAATCCCATGATGTCGTGAATTAGATGACTGGTTTATTATACAGATTTTATTCCCTGACAGTTCAGTTGAGGTCTAGACTGAGAATTGTGCTGAACTGCTTGGAAATTAGCTTTGCAAGCTGGAGTTTAGGAGAAGATTTTTTTGTCTCCTATCAGCTGAAAATATTTTCTGGCCTTTGTTCAAATGCTAAAAAAAGCAGCCAGCATCAGCAGAATCTGGATGTGTTAAAAAAGAGGTCTCCTATACGCTATTAAGACAAAGAAATAAGGAGAAAGGGACAAATCCATTGCTTGGCTTTGTAAACTGGAAAATAAACTGTCTTCATTTCATCAAATGCCTTTCCTACGCACTCTTTATGAACACTTGGCACTTAGTAAAACCCACACAAGCACAGGAAGATTCCTTAGGCAAACAGCGAAGCTCTGCCATGACCAAGCTCTCTGCCCGAGTAACTTTCGGAATGAGTGCAATTTTCTAAAGAGGAGACCCCAGAGCCAGCGCTCAATTATACCAACATGGTCGCAGCTTAGGCAATGCCTAGTGTTAACTAAAAACTCAAAGCTGACAGCAAGTCTACTCTTTCCTGTTTCATCAGTCAAATCCCTCAACTTAAACTTGTTAGCGATGCACCAGTAAACTGCTGGTTATTGTTGCTGCCACAAATGGCCTCATTCTGTTCACTCACTGCTTTTCTCTCATTTCTGAGATCGATGAAAGGGCTATTTAAAATTGTTTCATTTCCTCCCAACTAATTCCATCCCAGGTGTCCGCTAAGCTAATGCTCACTCACCGTGGCCCAGCCAAAGGGCTTTGGCTATCTTTATTCATCTGTTGCTGCTTGCCTTTGTATTTGTGCTAAGGAATTCACAACCTAATTTCCTTGTCCTTTGCTTGTACTCAGTGCACAGCACAGACCAGACTCATCTGTGAGTACTGCTCTAAGATGGTATAGCAATATGAATAAATGGAAACAGTAATAAACTCCTCTGCAGTATTGACAGAACAGTATCACTGTGGGCTTGCAGTGTAGGAAGAGTAATTTTGCATGACCGACTTCCATTTGGTGGCATCCTGCCTGCTCACGACACTTCGGTTTCATTTCGGCAATTACCCTAATTGTCCGGGAAAGGAATGCACTGTTTACTTCAAAAGTCAAAAAATAAGAAGAACCAGAGAATGTTCTGACTGCTATCATACTTGAGAAAGACAACTGTATTGCATTACAGACACTGCTGATGTCTGGTACTGCTAGTAACAGAAGCAGCAAGTAGAAGCACATTTATTATAATTTTAGGGGACCTACATGAAATCACAAATTAGCCCACATTCTACAAATCAACAATTAAGATGAAGACTACTTGCTACAATATAAACTTATAATGGAGTAATAATTGCCCTAGAGGTTTCGTGATGGGATTAGATAGGCAGGAATGTTTTATGACTAAAGGGAAAGAGGAGGAACAGGGTTGTCCAAATGAGAGAAATTGCCTGATTTCACTTGGGAGCAGAGGAACTTGGAGGTGCTCCAATGATGAAATGAGAAGAAGCCAGAAGACAAACACCGTAAGCATGGAAGACCACTGCAAAGCACTCTGTGCAAAGATGAGCAGGACAAACATCTCTTGGAGTAGAACTTTTTTCCAACATATGATAGAAAAAGTTATTTTGCATTTCTCATTTGTCTTAATCAGTTGTAAGCTATATTTTTAGAAAATATACTTTGTACAAAATGTATTTTGCAATCCAATTTTTAAAAAAATCAATGTAACTTTATAGTCGTATGTATCACTGCAAACACTAAGTGTCAGATCCAGCCTCCTTTACCCGCAAAGAACAGCTATAACTTAAACCCAAGTCTTCTGTTTTCCAAGCCAAATTCTTCTGTTGGCTGTGAAGAGCCCAGCAACGACAAAGAAACTCCAAATCAGCAATGTTCCTATTATACCTCTTGTTAGGCTCCTCCTTTTTCAAAAGCTTTGATAAATATATAGGGACAGATCTTCAGCTGATGCAAGTAGTTGAAGCTCCAACAATTAACGGGATGACGTGCAACGTGCTTTACAAATTTCACTAGCAGAAGCTCCACCAAAGTAACTTCATAGTTACCCACTTCAGTTCCTTTACTTTGGGAAATAGCTCGCATGCAGTAAATACTTCCATTACTTTGCTGTCTAAGCCACTTGGCAATTTTTGTAGACAGGTGAGTCACTTTACTACTGTTTTGTTACTGATGGGTACAATAAAAGTGCCTGATGAGTTAATACTGTTGTCAAAACTTTACACTTAGTGTTTCTGATCTTAGAGTGATTGCTTTCTTTTTGTTATGCTTTCATTAACATATGTTCATAAACACAATGTACATGCACTGTTATTCCATGAGGTGCTTAAAGAGTCAACAGTGACTTCCTAGAAATCAATAGCAACACTGATAATATTGCAGAAATATTGAAATTTCATCCTTTTCATATTTATCTTTTTTTGTACTATATAACATGATGCTGGATTTATGCAGTTGTTGCTTACAGCTCTAAATGATGTCTTAAAAATCCAGTACATAATTTAGGCTTAAGTGCACAGAATATTCACTGCTGTAGTCTCCGCAAAATCATTTACTCTAGATTGTGGCTCACACAAATCAACCAAAACAGCTTTGATCCCAGTATGCCGCAACCCATCATCTCACAGAACCAGGCAGATTGCCTCTCAACCCTCGAAGTTTTAAGGAATCAAAATAGTTGCTTTGTTCATCTCCACTCACATCAAATGAAAAATCCACCATCGATATTATTTCTGGAACATGATAAATCTCTCTTACAGAGTTGACTATATTATATTTCCTTGTAGATCTGAAAAACATTTCCAAACCTCTAATTTTGCTTACAAATTTGCTGATACTCCGTCAATCGTGCCCCATGAACAATACGCTTCAATCTGGAATTGGACCCAGAATCCAGCTGACTCATTTAAGTGCTTGCAACCTCCCAGTTGTACAAAACTTCAGCTCTTCAGCTGGCAATCATTTAAAGAAGAGGGGGAAAAAGTATTCTTAAAACTTCTTTCATGTAATAAAACCTGCCTGGTAATTTAAGATCTTGCCATCCGTGTGTGACTTCCGGATCAATATGCCTCGCTAGCAGGGCTTTCAAAGGCTCGATTCGTAAAAGCCCTGCATGCCTCATTTATGGAGGTACTCTGTAAAACTGCCTCCATGGAAGCACAGTGCCCAGTCTGTCCTTTCTCATCCTCACAGGTGGAAGGCATGGCTCAGTGCAATTCAGTAATGATGGGATTTTTTGAAAACTCCCAGGGGAGTAAGGAGCACAGATCCCATTAATTTGTGCTCCTAAGTCACTTGGCAGCTTTTGAAAGTTCCTCTCTTTCCCCATGTGTTTCATGACTTCAAAGCAAAAGAATCACAACAGACAGGTTTAATGATCCTGACCGAGATTCTGATGTGCAGCTACGGGTTGTGAGTTTCCAAATACAGCATAAAGGAGTCTCATTTGCTGAAAGGGCATGCACTCCTTCTCAGAAAACTTCGGTCCCCCGTTACAGATTCTTAAATTTTTCAGGGAAAAATCGATGCGTCAGGTTTAGTCAGTTGGCATTTCTATTTGTGTATTATGGATTCGATTCGGAATTACAAGGTCAGGGCTTTTTGGTTTTAGTTGTTCTATTGCAGAGCGTCTACTTCAATGTATCCATCACTGCCGGCACTAACGTGCCACACCTTTCCCACACTACATACAGTGCAGAATTATTAAATGACATCTGTGGTTTGGTGCAGCGATTGGTTTGCTAAGAAAGCTGGCTGCAGTAGATCATGCAGAAACAGCACAGCAGGACAAAGCAAGCAGGGCTCCCTGAGGCAGAAAGAGGAAGGTTTTGGACAAGAAAAGGGAAGAGGTGGACAGGATCTTATAGCAAGACTAGGGCAGATTTGCAATGAGGCTTCTCAGTCAGAGAAAACAAGCTGAACTTGAATACTTCAGAAGGTAAGCCCTAAGGTATAGAAGCACCTTGAGCCAAAATCTGAAGTCTTCACTGTGGTAAAGAAAGAGAAGGAATTATACCTTTCCTCAATCAGAATCCGGCATTCGTGTGTATGATTCCTATGCAAGCCTTTAAAAAAAAAAAAACAACAAAGTTCTTGCTGCTGACATCATTTTGTCTTCTACAGCCTGGAAGTGCACACAGAAAATCTTCTTTTCTTCTTGTCCCATCTTCTCCTCATTCTTGTTCTTCACCTTCCAAAAATTATTTTGCTCTCCAATGCCCTTTGGGCTCTGGAGTCATACCAGAAAACGGGACTAGCTTCCACCTGAACATCCACACATTTATCTTTGCATTTGATAATTTTAAATGTTAATTGATTAATCCTTTTGCATTCCAATCAATTTTCACAATTCACTGAATTTCTCTCAGTCTTGCTTGGTTTCTTTGCCGGTTCAACAGATTATCCATCTAGTTAGTTCAGTCTGGTTGATTGAGTGGCTATCTGATTAAGTTTGATTGCTCTAGTTAATCAATTGGATTGTAAATGTTTATCCCAATCACTTTCTAACTGGTCAAAGTCTTTAATAATTTCCACTATCTAGACCAATTATTCCAGCCTGATATCCTGTCATTTGTTTTCAGCATTACCGATTTATCGCCATCTCTCCCTCTCTCTTTTATCCTTTTGCTCATGCAGTCTGACTCCTATCCTTTTTGCTTGATCATCTCCCTCTTCTGTTCTGACTTTCTAAGCTTCCCTGCTGTCTCTCAGCTCTTCTCAAAGACCACTGTAATTCTTCACAAACATGAATCAAGTTGCATAGCCAGGTCTTAACATCCTCCAACATCAGTCCTGTTTAAATCAAAAAAACTTTCCTACAGCTAACAGGGATCTTCACGGATCTGCATAAAACCAAACTCAGAGCAAAACTACCCCTGACTTTGTTTTAGCAAAATCAAAGTTCTGCATGCCCTCTGCTACAGGCTAGCAGTCTTTTGAAAATGTAGGGGTTTATTACGGAGAGAGAGACCGTCATCTACTTATACAATGGAATCAGCTTGCATAAATCTTTGAATCTGGAGTAATACTGGTTTAAAATCATTGGGTCATCTGTAAATCATCACTGTCCTCCCCATTTCTCAAGTGATAATAGTGAATCCTATGATTGTTTCAATAAATCCAAGCAGTTAAAACATCACAAGAACTAAGTGGCAGCAATTAATAGTAATAAAAATAAGTTCAATTTGGGGAAAGCAGATTACAGAGTTCATTTTCTTTCACTGAATCAATGGCTCCCCGTTGAAATAAGCCTTAATTAAGGGAGAAGGTCAGGATAAAAATCATATACAGCATTAAAAAGATAATGTATGGGCCAATTCTTCAAGGTGTTAAAAAGTACTTAAGACCCACAACTGCCAACATTTGCAGGGGAACTGAGGGATTTGCAGTGTCTCTCAAGCACTTTCCAGTACCTCTTATGAGTAGGCCCTTCTCTTTTGATTATTAAAGTTTTGGATTTTAAAGGTTGAGATTTCTCAACTCTGTTTCTTAACCCAGATCACCTAACCTTTTTTGAATTCGAGTGGATGAACTTGCCCACTCTGGTGGGACAGTAACTTTGTCTAAGAAACACCCACATTCAGTCCTGCTGTGGCAGACTCCAGCCTTTCCACCTTCTGTATGAATGCATCAATTTTAAAGACCAGTTTTATGAGCATTATTACACCATCCAAAACATTTCTTTATACCTCCCTCCTCATATCTTAAAAAACTAAATATATCATCAGCTGATTGCTAAATAAAACAACAGAACACTAGGCCCCATTCACCAGCATACTGGCATGACAGACCTATGAAAACTAAATGCTCTAGATACCCAGGTTCATCTCCCCCTCCCCTTTGGTGAGTACACTAATGTTCTAAATAGATTGAATTATTTAACATGACTATCACTGTCTAAATTTGGCTCCACAAGAAGTAGGTGTTCACAGTCAGCAATGCATAATCACTAATTCATTCCTGTAAGAAGCTACTCTGCCACTAATTGAGTTACTGTGCCTTTTCTAGAAGCAATATTAAGACTAAATTTGCTTAATTTTTTATTCCTCGCATTACTATAACTTAATTTTAAAAAGATGAAAATGAAAAATGAAAACAAAGATAAGCCCCATAACAAGTGCATTAAATTTATTTTACTTAAATGGACACAAACCACAAGTGAAATCATTTTCACTTTGGAATTAACTTAAAATGATTTAACTTCACTACAGCCACCACGCTCATCTGTAAAGTAGTTTTTTCTCCAACACAAGATCCCTACAGGATTAAAACACTAGCAGGTTAGAGATGGGTTTTGGCACACAACCTGAAGTCAGAATAATCAGTCATACCTCATGGGGAAGCAGAGGTGAATAGGGAGGAAGGTGGTTGCCAAAGCATTTGGAGGCAAATATTCTTAAAATAGTAAAGGCTATTCCAAATGCCTACTTAGTGAAATTACATCCACCGGAAAACCAGCTCAGTGGAACTGTATAAATAGCATAGGCCGCTCCGAGGAAAATGCAGCCAATCTGCCTAAATTTTTTTTTTTTTTAAATGAAGGATACTCAGCACTTGATCCAAACATACTGAATAATTCCCATTGACTTCAATTAACTCCGGATCTATCCTCTGGCTTGGTAAGCTCATTAACCATGGCATTAATGCCAAAGGAAATTCTCCAGCTTCCTTACACAAATATGACCTGGATAGGCCATTAAGTATTATGGTAAATGTTGGTCCTAAATCTCAGATAGAGAAAACTACTTCTGAAACCTAAGACTACTTTTTTTTAAATCATGCCTATTTTTCAGTTTTAGAACAACGGCACAATACCGACTGTGCTCATTGTTCTGTTCACCTGTTCCCCTGAATTTTTGGGCAGCGGTGGATCTCCAGACCATATAAGATGACATGGCTGGTTCCACTGAAGGTACATGTCTTCTCTCCACTCCCATAATTACAACTATGCAAATAATTAATAAAAAAAATCTTGACACAATTAAGTTAGTTGCTTCATAAATCTTCTGTAAACATCTTGCAATTTTACTCAAGTGAAGCTTACTTAGAAGTTATAAAAATTTTTTTAATTCATTGTTAACATCTAAATTAGCTGTAAGTGTGTCATGTGGGACTTCAATTAGAAACCCGTGTTTAAATTTTTTACAGTGAGAACAAACAGTCACTGGAACAACCCCCCCAGGGACGTGGTGGAGTCCCCATCACTGGAGGTTTTCAAGATGCAGCTGGTCAGGGTGCTACATAATCTCGCCTAGGCTCCCCTTCCCACACGAGGTTGGACCAGATGATCTTTTGAGGTCCCTTCCAGCTTGGGCTGTTCTACGATTCTATCGGATGCACTGATACTATTTCAGTTCTTGGTCCTGAAGAGGTTAAATTTTCTAGGCAATTTTCCAGTAGGAAGCATCAAGAACTCATTTTGAAAAGGGGCTCACTGGTATTTCATTAAGTTCAGTTAACCACAACGTCCTCTCAGCAAATTAATTTATAAGACAAACTGCAGAAAGTGAGCATACATGGGAAAACTGGAGTGATGCATATTCAGGTTTTGTCTGAATACACAAAACCATCATTTTAGTAATGATTCAGATACAGAACTAATCCTGTTTGGTGAAAGCCCTTATTGATTTCCTGCAGTTGATTCATAAATCTGTTGCTAAACTATTTATCAAATGGAATCATGAACAGTTCTATCTGGCAGTTGCTCATATTTCCTCATACATGTAGCAAGTCCGTATTCTTCCTCTTCCCTCACTATCTCTTTTTCCAGTGAAATCACCTTTAGGACTTCAAAATTTTTCCTTTCTTGAGAGGTCCTCTGCTGTGGATGAAGGATTTTGCTTTCAGCACAACCTTAACTTCAACTTTCAGAAATCTGCATATGTATTATAACCATGAGATCATTACAGAACTACTTATCAGCTCTGAAGGTAATGAGTGTATTGCTATGTACTTTGAGTATCTACTGAAAAAAGCTATTGCTGAGTGGACAGAAGCATTAACTTAACCAACAACACAGTCTCTCCCCTCTCCAAAATAAATATGGTTTTTATGTTGCTTACTGAGCTTGAAAACTTGAAAGCTAAGTGCTTCCTCTTGGACAGGCCGAGTGTCTGAAATAACTGCTTTTAACAACCTCGGAGCATCATTAAACCTTTAACGCATTTTAGAAGCATTTGATCTCCACGCCCCTTACTTAAAAAGTTACTTAGAACTGGTAAATCGAACGTTGCTAAGTAAAACAATGTCTTGTCATTTACTTGTGCTTACTATTAAGTACTTTAATTAAGACTTTTGGAAATAAGTTAGCAAATTAATTAATTTACAACTGCAATAAAAAAATCAGTAAGAAACCCATTAAATATCATTAATAAGTCAATACATTACTTAGGAAATGAACTCTATTTTTATTACTAGAAATTACTGTCAACTATAAAATGCCGCTGTACCAATTACTTTACTTGTAGAAGGAACAAATTCTTAACTGACATTATTAAATTAATATATTACTTCTCTGCAATTTGTGGTTTGTTTGTTTTTTTTTTTTGCTTTGGATACTGCACTTCTTTAAATAGTAAGTGGTAAGAAAGAAAACTAGACAATCAATAGTTTAGGTTTTACACACTGACAAACACAATCTGCTTCACATTTAAGACAGTAATTGAAAGTCAATTGGCTGTAAGATGATGAGCAATGCTACCTGTTAACTGTCCTGATCCAAAAGCTATAGAAGTCCAACCAGCCTTTCTATTGACTGCAGGGGCTTTCTGATCGGAATCTAACCCTATGGTTCAGGAAAACTTTCTGTAAAAAAAAAAACCCAACACTCAGCACATGTCAAGTGCTAAAAAGCCCTTAAAGAATTAAAGCCAGAGGATCGAGTGCCTGAGAACGGTGGTGATGAACTACAGCAATGATATGAGATGCACCAAATACAGTTTTCACCAATCCTGAGCATTTAAAAAAAACAAAAACCCAAAAAAACCACAAAACCAAAACCAAACAAAAAAAAACCCAAACACCCCCCCCCCCCAACAAAACCCCCCAAAACCCAAAACCAAATGAAACCCCTCAACCTGCAAGGGCTTTCCTTTTTTCTATCAAACTAACCCAATCAAGACAAATTAAATGACAGGAATTGGGAAATGTGAAGATATTCAAGTAACAAATCACTTCAATTTTCTAATCTGCTCCATTGTTGAGTGAAGAAAGGGAAATGTGGAGTACAAGTAAGACATTGCAATGATAGAGTTATGTTTCCACTCAACAATTCTTAGTTAGATGGGATATGAATCTAGAATTTTTAAATCTAGAATTAAAAAAATTCAGAATTTTATCAGCATCTGAATTTTTCTCTTTTAATTTCCCATTCAATCCCAAATAGGCTGTTATTTTTTCAGTTCAAATGCAATAAAAATCCCATCTTTTCCATGATTAAAGAACTCAAATGGAATTTCCCATGCTCAAAAGCAAATCCCAACCTCAAACTTCTACCTTCTTCAAGCCCCTGTTGGCATCTAACTTAGATCCAAATCTGTATCCACCTATGGAAATGGTAGCCTAACTTCCTAAGATTGTCTGTGTGCCTTTATTTATTTTTAAATTGTGTATATGGTCTTTAAAAGGCTTAGAAAAATCAGGCTGAAGGCTTGTTACTGTTTCTCAAATGTTTCTTTCCCAAATTCACCCATGCTTTAGGTGCTTCAGTGACATTAAGGTATCTGAGTAGCTAAGCTGCCCAAAGGCTTCTAACAGCTGCAGAAAAATTAGATTTAGATTAATCTTTTCTTATTGCTTTCCCTATTTCCTCCAAGCCTAAGGTGCCATCCTCGGCTGCTCATCACCACCTTCTTTTCTAGTAAAAGGACACAGTACCATATCTTCAGCTGTGTGCAGAAGGCTTAGCGGTTTCAACCAACTGAAAAAAGAACAAGTGGTTTTCTTCCCTGGCAGTATTATTCACACACCGTGTCCCGTAAGCAGAGCAGGGGAGTGGCCAGTTGCTACAAATCTGTAGACAAAATGGGAGATTTGTTCCTTCTTTTGTTCGCAGTGTATCTTAATAGCCTCAGCAACTGACATCTGTCATCTGCAGAACGATGCCCAGTACTGGCACGTGCTCGTTCGGCCAACATTATCCTTTCACTCAGCTGACTGTCCTTCACCTACGGCTCTCCTTCAAGCACTCCCAAGAGAAGAATCCATGTACCTTCATGGGAGCTGAGTATCTCCTGTACTCTGTCATAAAATTTGTTGCAATGAATTCCCAAAGCACTGCGGATTTGAATGACTTCTGTCCCATTCGCTTTTTTGTTTTGGGGAGTTGCAATACTTTATTTTCAGCCTTACAGAGATACCAAGATGTGTTCCATACATCAGCAGCAACACAGGGGCGTTCTGTCTGAACATGTCTTGCACTTTCAGCACAATGCCAGGCTGTTCCTTATTGGAGCTTAGAGATCACCTTTATCTATGGACAGTGCAATAAACCCCTTAATACAACTGGCCTTTGTGGAGAGCAACATAAATAACCAAAATAATGTATACTCTCCAGCAGATTCCCCTGTCCTAGCCAGGTTGAAAAGAAGGACACGCAGCTCAACTCAACAGTACTCCAAATAAATAAAACGGACAAAAGGTAATGTGTTAAGTGCTATAAGTAATAATATTCTTCACTGACATGCCACCTAAAGATTTCAGTATGATTCACAAGCTCCATAAAGCTGGTAGAACTAAAATGCAGCTGCTTCTGGCATGAAGCACTAAATTTACATACTTGAATCGCTAACAGAGCTTGTATTTAAAAAAGTAACCCCATTAAGGTTTCCCATTATTAAAATTCCACGCACTACATTGACCTATTAGGGGTTACTCAGCAATAACTGCTTTGGAACATTGCCAAAGAAAGGCATACTTTATTAGAATCAAGTTTTCCACAGTTGTTTAAAAAAACAACCCTGAAATTTGTTACCAGGAACTTCAAAAAGATGACTTGCAAGCTATCTGTCTAGGAACGACTCATCTGTTCTACTTTCTGCTGCACAAAGTGAAGTTGTCAGGACAGGCATCTGGCAAGCCAGGACGAATACTGCTTTGGTTCTCCCAAAATGAAATTTTCCTAGAAATTCTTTCCAAAGGAAAAAAAAAAAAAAATCTTGCTTCCTTCAGGAAGTCAAAAACTTCTAAGGCAACACTAAAAAAATTCTTTCCTGAAGGGGACCGTGGTTGTTTTATTTAAGCAATTGATGTGACAAGAAGCTTTCACTCTGTGACAGCCAGAAATCATGCTCCTCTCCAAAAAGGCATCGAAAGACTATGAACTAGAAGCAATAAAATACTCTACGTTACCCGTACTGCAGTTCTTCATTGCAAAGGAATCCACGGCCGCTACGCTCTTGTTCCCATTAGCAACATACTCCAGTGAGATCCGAAATGGTTTCTCTAGATGTCCAACTCTCCTTTGAAGCAACACCCATCTGGTCTCATCATACAGCAAGAGGAAAAAACAAAGGAGAAGAGCGGTAAGAAAGGCTACTTTACAAGGACCAAATCCCCCAAAGCAGCAGCTCCACATGAGGCTGGTCATACTGTGCCTCCTACCCCAGCCCTCACTCCCCTCATGGTGCCCCATGGTCAGGGCCTTTCCCTCCCATGGATTTTGCAAAAGCAAGCTTCTGAGCACCAAGATTTCCACCCAGCTAAGATGTGGAAATCCCAGCTAAATAATAGCTTATTGCTCTCTTCGGTCACACTTCTGTGCTCCTGGATTTCTCACAGATGTCTGCCTGCTGTTTAAAAGAAGCCGAACTTCCTTTGCAAAGCAAGCTGTGAAATCGGTAGCACACATACACACCCTCTCTAAATATGACTCCTCCCGCTTCTCACCAGCAAACTCTTAAGTCACTCAGGCAATAAGCCA
This sequence comes from Nipponia nippon, assembly GCF_047370975.1. Lineage (NCBI taxonomy): Eukaryota > Metazoa > Chordata > Aves > Pelecaniformes > Threskiornithidae > Nipponia > Nipponia nippon. Next base: position 18,073,997 of record NW_028262358.1, read on the forward strand.
GTCTCCAGGGCTTGCACAATAGCTGTAATTCCCAGCACTGCGTCACTGGTTGAATGCTCTGCTTCTAACGTGGCTGGCTGGAACATCTGCACGTGCGTGAAGCACTACAACTAAAACATGCCATTTCTCCTCCTCGCCTCCCAAACAAACCAACAAAAAGTCCCACCAAGTAAATCAAGGAACTAAGCAGCCCTGGAGACTAACATCCACACTCCAACTTAGTCTGCTTGTTGCCAAAAGTAAACGAGAACAAAAAGTCTATATGAGCTGAATCTTCTCTCTGCGACGCTAGAAGACATCAAGGCCTGGCTGTCTTTACGCCCACCTTCTCCCCTCTGATCGGCCGGCCCTGCTGCTCCGCCTGAAACACCCTGCCAGCCAGCACAAGAACTACTCCTAGGCCCTCAGCTCTTACCCGTCACCTCTGATTTAACTTTCAAATGTTGTGTCCAGCAAGAAATCTCTAAAGGTGGACAGTAAAAATAGAAGTACCTGTCTTTTCCCCAATACACTGGCATTCTGATCTGCAAGGAGAACTTTAGGGAATACAATACTTGTATGATAACACGGTCTGGCCCATTTCACCTTTCATCCTTGGGCACAGGCTGCCAGTAAAACCACTTGTTGACACCACTTGTGAAGGGTTGCTTCCCAAGAGGCGTGTGTTCCTTCAGCAGCAGTACAGAGCCCATCACCCATTTCACCCCAGTTTATTCAGTATCTGCTCGCTAACCATAAACATGATCAGAGATGAGAGATTCTGTAAAGCCACTCAGTTACCACTAATCCACTTTGTCACATTTCCCTTCTGTTACAGGAAAAAATGCAGCACCAAGGAAAAAACATTTCTTTTTAGCGTACTGTAACTGGTCAGCTGGAGCCAAACAAGACAACAGGGGTCTAATAAAGCCTATTAGGAAATGCTCTTTACAGCTCCAACTGCAATTTTTAAAAGATGAGAATAAAAACTTGTTGAGTTTCCCTAAGTTGCTTTCAAACACCAATATTAAGCGTTTTTGAGGAAGTCTGTAACTGTTTCTAGTAGACATAATGGGTCAGGGGCAACGTATTTTTCAGTGGTCTTAGAGAAACGTTTCCTCACCAGGTACCCCCATCACCCCGCGGTTTTGTGCTTGTACGTGGGCTGCGCACAAGAACACGTTTTTCTTGAGGGAGGGAACCCACTGGAACATACATTCTGAACAAAAGAACCTGCACAGTTTATCTGGCATCCATAACAAGAACCTCATTCTCCAGAAGTATGCCAAAATTTGGATGTTATCAAGACACACTTCTAAGAGGAAATATAACAACATATGTGTATGACATTTGCACCAACCACCCATCACTTGTGCCTGCTACAAGCACGGATCAATCCCAAATTGCAGACCCTATAATGCTACCAGCTAGGAGACTTTTTCTGCTCCCGAGGTAGACACACCGTTCATCTCATCAGGGACATAACAGCGTCATTACGCTCCGCTGAACTGGACAAAATTTCCAGCAGGCAAGGAAGCTGCCAACAGGTAGGTATGTTAAGGACCTAAAGAAAAGTCCTACGCAAGGGCTGCATAAAGACCCTGCCGACAGCTAACTGTTCAACTGGCAACTCAGAAAAGCAAACACTCCTTTTTTATGATTTACTAGGTTTCTTCCTCCCTCCTTTTCCAGCAAGAAGAGTGAAACTAGACTGCTAAGTCTCATTTTTTTTGTTTACAGTTATTTTCATTTCCACACCTCATCTTCCGACTTCTGTGCTCGAGGTTCCCGCTTGATGAGGGGATGCTGACATCCGCGCTCATTTTCCACCCCCCTCCCCCAAACAGATAAATCTGCTTTTACTGAAATTGAATAAAGCATTGAGAGTGTTTTAAATGCCTAGCTTCTGTGTGCGTTATTTCTTTTGATGTCTTCTCAAGTTAGGTATATTATAGGGATTAGAGGATACAAACGTCCCTACAAATAGAGTAAAAAACCACTCTAGATTTAATTTTGGTTATGAAATACAGAAGCACCTGTATGTCATGAAAATCGTTCTCCTCAGCTTCAGAAGACTGATGGATTTTAATTCCAAGTACGCAGTGGCTCTCAACAATGATTTCCATTTCTGTGCTACTGCTAACCCTCTGGATAAATGTGCCAGGAGTTTTAGGAATTGCTTTTCTGAGTTACTGGTGCAATAACTTTAGTTTGAAATTCTCAGGCCTCTCATAGTTTACCACAGAAACTTTATTAACTCCCAGAGCTGTTGCCAAGCAGGTATTTTATATCACCGCAATGCAAGACTGGAAAAGGCAGACTCACTCAAGCCCAGATTCATTACAAAATATATTCATATTTTGTGGTACAAATTCCTACAATAGGTTGTCTGAGATTCAAAGATTCATGTGAAAAGAAATCCCAAGTATCAGCCTCTTTCTTCAGAGACATGCAAACAAATGAGGTGAAGATGACACTAACTGGTGGATTTATGAGGGACACTAAAAATAGCTACTGGGTCAGTAGAGAGACCCGCAGGCAGATTCGGACGGGAGTCGATTCTGCCGTCATTCCGTAGCAGAATAGGGACTCTGATCTCCAGACCTTTCCATGCAACACACCCTGTATTTAACCCATACTGACCCATACTCATTTGCAGATCCTGTACTACAGGCTGCCTGGCAGCAGCAAGATCTACTTCAGCATAACTGATATGCATTGGATGTTAATTAGTAGTAGCTTTATTAAATTTCTATTAGTGGCCTTTATGTTACGAATCTCATTTTAGAAAGCATTTTAGCAAGGTGACAGAAAAGCTACTTCAGTCATCTTTTGAGATAGATGGGGAAATACCACGTGTGGAACCTCTTCATACTGAAACTTAAGCTTAACCAAACTGATAGCTTTCTATGCTGAGATGACTGGCTTGGTGGATGAGGGGAGCAGTGGATGTTGCTTATCTTGACTTTAATAAGTTTCTCAATGCTGTCTCCCATCCCATCCTCACTGACAAACTGGTGGAAGTACAGACTATGTAAGTGGACAGCAAGGTGGACTGAGAACTGGCTGAACTGCCAGGCAGAGGGCTATCATCAGTCGTACAAAGTCCAGCTGGAGGCCAGTCACTAGTGGTATACCTCTAGGCCAACAGTGGTATACCTCTGGGCCAACAGTGGGGCCAATAACGTTTTATGTCTTCATTAATGACCTGCATAATGGGGGAGGCTGCACCATCAGCAAGTTTCCAGCCAAAGTGGGAGAAGTGGGTGATACGCAGGATGGCTGGGCTGCCACTGAGAGGGGCCTTGACGGGCTGGAAATGTGGGCCAACAGGAACCTCATGAAGTTCAAAAAAGGGAAAGGAAAAGTGCAGCCCCTGGGGACGAACAACCCCATGCACCAGTACAGGCCGGAAAGCGGCTTTGCAGAAGACGACTTGTGGGTCCTGGTGGACAAAATGTTGAACATAAGCTAGCAATGTCCCCTCGATGACAAGGAAGGCCAATGGCTTCCTGAGATGCACTGGGAACAGCAGATCTAAGGTGTGATTCTTCCCCTCTGTTCAGTACTGGGGAGACACGTCTAGAGCGCTGGGTCCAGTGTTGGACCTTCCAGCACAAGAAAGACATGGACTTAATGAAGTGAGTCCAGCAAACAGCCACAGAGATGATTAAGGGACTAGAGCATCTGACATATAAGAAGAGGCTGAGAAAACTGGGATTGTTTAGCCTGGAGAAGGCTCAGGAAAGATCTTATCAATGTTTATATGTTATGGGAGGATGGAAAGAAGACCGAATCAGACAGTGGTATCCAATGGAAGGACAACAGGCAAGCACAAGGCACATTTGCTTGGATTGAAAGAAAAGAAATTCCATTTAAACATGAGCAAAAACTTGCTTACTGTAAGGGTGATTGAACACTGGAACAAGCTGCCCAGAAATCTTATGGAGTCTCCATCCTTGGAGATATTCAAAACCTGACCAGACACGGCTCTGGGTAACTTGCTCTAGCTCACCCTGCATCGAGCAGGGAGGTTGGACTAGTCAATCTCGGAGGTTCCCTTCCAACGTCAACCATTCTGCAATTCTCTGAAACTTAGGTCCCAAAAGCAAATTACAGCAGATAACGGATTGCTCCTGTTATCCTCTGCATAACCTCCAAGCACTCTACAGAGTGATGAATCAGACTGGTAAGCTGACAACTGCAAGGACAAAGGCATCAGTTACTGCGCACATAGCTATCATCTCCGCACAGCCTTCAACATCAAAACCTATTTTTACCACAACATTGGCCATAATAACCATGATGAACTCTCTAGATACTGCCTCAAGCAATAAAAAAGATCACAGTTTAACATCTTAATTTAATCCTTTATGCTGTAAAGCAACACACTATATTGTATTGTTTAGGCACTGCTCAGTGTCTTGATACAGCAGGCCAGATCCACCCGACAGGACCTTCACTGAAGTTACAGCGAGAAAGAAGTTGGCTCAGATATCTAGAATCTGCTATATACATAATTTAGACAGAAACAAATAACACCATGGCCTTCAGTGACAGAATAACTCAAAATCCTAGATCCAAATATTTTCAGACTTTAGACAAGTTCAGACCTGGATGCATTACCTAGAGGGAATTTGTTGTTTAACGAAAGCCTGGGCAACACCCAGAGTTTCTCTTATGAGGCTATATCGCTCTTCTCCAAAACAGAAAATGCCAGTGACAGAACCTGAATGCAATACAAGGGCTGGATTTTCAAACGACCTTCTGTATACACATTGACATTCCTTAATGTGAAGGTATACTAGAAACCACCTTGGGCCTCGCACAGCCCTCCAAGCGTTAGGTGTTAGATCCCGAACAAGCCAAAGTATTTTTCTGTAACCTAACCTTTCTTAAACCTCCCTTCCATGACTCAGTTTGCCAGGTACCAGGTTTTGCTTCCCCGCCTGTATTTTACAGGTAGTTACCCAGTTTCAGAAGCCATAATCCAGTTTTCACAGAAACTTCATTTCTGAGAGGTATTTGTAGTTTAGACAGTCTTTGGTTGTTCATGTGTAGCTTCAGGAGGTACGCATTCCTGATTAATTCTAATCAATACACTAATGCTTTAGATGCCATTTTGCATGCTCCTCTGGGTAATGCCAGCACTGATTAATTGTAAGTATAAGTCAGGATGCTCTCTTAGAGGCAGTGATTTAAACAAAAAAAAAGTGCTAGAACTCTCAAGTAAAATCTCAAGCCAGAACACTTGCATCCCGCATTTGTCTGTCTTCATGGATAAATGATTTTGAATCCAATTAACACACACATACACATTGGGCGCTCTTTCATCCCGATGAAGAGGGGTTTCAAAATGCTTGATTCCAGCAAGCTTTGGGACTTCAGTCTTGACATCCCACGTCAGCAACCATCTTTGTGACCAGTCTCCAGACATCCATCTACATCTGGAAGGTAGAATTAATTTCCGTGCCACCAGCCAGCCTGGCACCTGTGTTGCCACCTCTGTCTTCAGTACAGTCCACTGTCAGTTTGCACCAGCCCCTAGCCATAAGTTAAGTTTCACCCAGAACACTATCCCAGCCTGGCTCGGACAAAGCCACTGCTTTCTCACATTTAGAGGCCAATTTGAAAGCAAAAGTCTTCAACATATGAGAAGAATATGGAAACAATTAGCAAAAAAACAAAGAATTGACCCTAAAATCCTATTGCCTTATATATAGTAAATGAGGGCTAAATGCACTTGAACTGTGGTGTGGGCAACGAAGAGCTGCATGGCCCCTCCTGGGTCACGATTCAGCTTGTGAGCTCCCAGCAGCTATTAATAGGAGGTTGAGAGAAGACAAGAACTTCAAACTATCCCCTCTCCTTAAGCAAAAAGTTTGCTGAATTCAAGCTGTGTTTTGCTCTCTCATCTCCACTTGCCACGGAAAAAAAAATTGTGGAATTTAACAGATTCCTCATACCTAAGTTGAGTTACAGTGTGATTTTATTTCTCTAGGTTCAGGCTCTCTCTCATCTAAAATACTCCTATTGTTACCAACAACATGGTGTGCCTGGGAGGAAAATGCAACGTATCTCGGCAAGGACTTAGTTTTATCTCTTTGGTAAAAGGTTCAGCAAACTTTTGGGAATTACAAAATTAAATAGCAATAATAGCAGCTACATCAGAGTATTTCACATCAAAATCCATCTGCAGCACAATAAAGGTAGTGAAAAAATTAGAAGCTGATTTTTGAGAGTGAAACCTTGTTAAGGGCAGAATTAAAAATTATCAGTAGGAGTCCAAAAAAAGAATTTTTTCCCCTTTACTAGACAAATTGGTGAAAGAACATAACTTTCTCCATCCTGCATGCCATTGCGTAATTATACAGGAGTTTATAACAGGTTTTAATCTTGCCTCCATACTGCTCCAGACTTCCTTTTGCTTCAGCAATTAATGGGCACTGCACAAAGGAAGAACCAGACTAGACCTTTTCAGGCTGCAGCAAATATTAAAAAAATGTTTTCAAGATGCCAATATGATTCTAAGAGACAGGAGGAGAAAAAAAAAAAAAGAAAATGACCCATGGGGGCTGTGTAAACTCTTTTCTCATTAGTTCAAACAATGCAATACATTGTCTTGTAATTATTTTTGATTATCAACTTTAAATTAATTTCAGTTTACTGATCTTAGAATTACTTAAAGGACATCAGGGCCTGAATTGGATGCATGATGATACATACAGTCTTGAAAAGGATCTACTTTCTAAAATGGCAACAAATAAAGTTACTGTATATTAATGCAAGAGGTTATTTAGCATTAAAGGAGATAATTCTTGATGTGCAATGCAGAAAGTCTGCAACGCAAACTCTTCTGCTCACGGATCATTCTACTTAATAAGAGAAAGAAAAATGGTATACATTTTCTTCTATTGATTTAATGCCAGTTGTCTTTCTACCCTTTTCTATGGCCTTTTGCATAAGCAAGATGCAACTGTTGGTGACAGGTTAAACACAGTTCAGACCCTTATTTGTGTCATTGGATCAGACCTTTAACATCCCTCTGACTGGTTCCAAGAATGCTTCTCTGCCCTTCCCTCAAAATGCCTTTAGAAGATGGCTTCACAAAAGTTCTGCCATAAAAAAGACTAAATAATTGTAATGATTTTCTTTCCTTTTACTCTTTTAATGCTTTTAAGATAGAACTAATAACACCACCCCCACCCCAAGAAAATGCTCTGTAATTCCGCTAGGTTTGACCGATGAGTCAGACGCTGTGTAATTACCTTGCCTAGAACAGGAGACCAACAAGATTTTGGCTCCAGACTCACGTGTGCTGGGAGGAAGCTACCTCTACCCTCCTTTTAGGATTGCAACGCTGGGCTCTTTTGTATAGCTACTCTACTGAGAATTGTACAACCGGGGAGATGTCGCAACGTGGTAGAAATTGCTTTAGGTTTCAGTGAGACACAAGTAGCCCGTAAACAATATTTTTATGTTACACTTATTTTCATAGAATCATAGCTATGAAAGTTTGCAATTAAGCCACTAGAGTTTCATTGGTAATAGATCTCCTCCTATATTTTGAGCACGCTACAAGACCACAACACAACTACTCTACACAGGAAAATTTATTAAAATGGCAGAAGATAAAACCTACAGAAAAATATATTTTCCTGTTAACTTCCATAGAGTTAAAAATACTCATTTTTTTTCTATCTCTTTCCTGAGTGTTTCTTAGAAAAATCATTGTTACATAGATTTTGCTTTACTAACCTGGTTAAAGTAAATTCCCTGCTCTGAAAATTTGAAGACTTACATCTGAGTGCTGTAAAGAATTGAATCAGGTAAGTAACTGAAGAACTGCAGCCTCACAATTAAATCTAATTCTTGTGATTACAAATCAGAATCTTTTAATGGAATTCAATACAGACAGAGGCCCTGGAAGAAAGAGCACAGGAACTGCAGAGGAATTCGAAGACAGACAATGAAATTATACTGTATGGTGGAGGGCAAACGTCTTTCCAACAGAGTAATCTGGCACCTTTGCACTGGAACGTAACCCGCTAAATGGCAGGGTTATTATTAGTTCAGTTTTCCTTTCTAAAATATCTGTGGAAAGAGTAACCCAGATACTTATAGGACAATTTTTGTTACTGACCGTTCTGAAATGTAAACTTAATGCTACAGGCATGCTAAGAAACTCATCTACTCAAAAGCTCTGTTGGCCAAATGGGGCTGAGACATGAGAAAGCGTTGTTGTTTTTTTAAACGGCACAACAAATGATTTTAATTAGCCACTTCATCACATCCAATGAACAGTTCTGAGTTTTTCGTGGGAGCTCCCTACTGACATGACGTGACTAATCACTCCAGTAAGAGACTACTGCAATTGCAAATACGGTAGAGCTAAACAAATTGCCCAGAGGAGTACGTTCATCTAGCACTGAACTTTCCTTTCTGTTCCCCACTTAAACCATGCAAGGTGGAACTTTCTTCTGCCTCCTGAGAAGTACATGGTTGGAGGCACTCCTGGGATGCTACAATTAGTAATCGTATCCGCGATGTAGCATCAAAACTGATGTGAAAAGAATAACAGCTCAGCATACTTTTCTGATACGCAACGGCTCTTTAGTGTCACCTCCTCCCGTAGTCCTCTCCCTATTTGCATATGAGCTTGATTACACTTCCTTTAATGAAACTAACACTGCCAAAAAATGAGATTTCACTGTATGAAACCAAATTGCACTAACTGCTGGCAGCACGTAAGCCAAGGCAATCCCAGCAACACTTAGCATTCATACAAACCATTACATCTTCAGATGCTTATGCAGACCTCACAGCCCCTTAGCAAAGAAATCAAACACCTCATTTTTCAGGTGGGTGAGAAGGAGGCACAGGAAGGTGATACGACTCATTTAGTCAATAACTAGATGGCAGAGCTAGGATCAGAGATAAAAATTTCTGATTCTTATTCCTATGTCCTAATCCACTGCATCACGCTGCTTCTGATGAGGGTAATTAAATTTCATGCTTCAGGGAGTAACTTAATTGTCTTTGAGGATCAGAAGGAAATTCCATCCTTTCAACCCAAGGTACAGCACTGCTTAGGTGTGCCAAAGAGTAGTTTTCATTTTTTATTGAAATAGTGAAAGTAAAAAATAATCTGATCTTAATTACAGTCAAGTACAGTCAAGGCTTCAGAAAGACAGGATGTCTTTTCAAGGAGAAGAGCAGTGGCAATGTATTCTCAAATAGCTGAGTTCTCAATAGCCATGTCTGGGAGACCAATTAAATCGGGATTTTTACGTCAGCACTCAGCAATGGCTTTTCACAACACAGCTAAAGGGAAGTATGAATATTGTGTCTGCTCAGCATCTACATGCTGAAATAAAAACCATGAAAGATTTTAGGTTCAAAGGCTGAAAGAGTGGATGAGAGGGAAGGTTTTACTTAAGAGAACAGCTGTGCTTAACTCTGTATCCTTTAGGTATATGTTGCAGTTCTCTAGCAGCTCTAATAACCTAGACTTTGAAATAAGGTATCAATATATCCAAAGAAAGAGTAAGGACTAGATGAAGGACTGTTTGGATCATAAGGTTCAGAAGGATGTACAGAACATCAACTCCAGGCATTCCCGCCCACTACAAGACAGTCCCCAGCCTCCTGGAAGGGGCCCCTAAAGCCCATTCATCAGGTCAAACCCCATAAGAAGCTGTCTGATTAGAAAAAAATAGCCTGACTGGATTTCAGAGATTCCCGGAAACCAAAAAGGCTGGCAGATAATCCTGAGCAAATGCCACCTTTCCCATAACTTCAGCTATTAACAGCGTTTGGCTGGAACACAGAGGTAGGCATATGATTGCATCGGGCATAAGGCATGCCATACGCGGTGCAAAATAGGTAAGTAAATAAAAATAAATCATGGTGCAAAATAAATAGAAGTGAAATGTCCCCCATAAAACTGTACAACACAGAAGATGTCTATACATAAGCAACGTGAGGGGTAGCATGAAATGAAATTGCAGGGGTGAACACGAAAGATGTATTTCCTGATGAAAAACTTCCTCTTCCAATTTAATTTGCTTCCGTGAAACAGACTTTTGAAAGAAATGACTCATTAGGAAGGATCTGAATGGGGAAAGATGAGGCTTAGAATGCAGAAAGGTTATGTCCATTACTGTTTACGTAGTGGGTATTGTAAGAGTTACCCTGTCGGGGAAGGGGGCCTTTGAATTGTACGACTCAATTTTGAATGGAGAAAGATGTTAAGAAAAGAGAGTGACCAAAACAATCACCTGGTCACTGTACTCAAAGAAACGGAACCTGGGAGGCCAGCATCTACTCGTCAGAGCAAATGACACATCCGAAGTCAGGCAGACTGTACTACAACAACGGCAATGTCAACTTAAAAGAGAGAAGACGCCACGAAAGCGAGGTGCGCGCAGATTTCAACATAGCAGCAGTCACAGCAATGCTATCATAGTCGATAACAGTGTCCTCACTATCTTACCACATTTGGAATATAGATGAGAATAACATCTGCTGCGTAGGTCCAAGTAGAAGAAATGCTGCCTACGGTCAAGAGTAACTTTTGCCAGACATGGTAAGCCTGTTTCTGTCCCACTGATCTAGTCTCCTTCACTTAGTATTGGATATTTCTGAGAAAGAGAATCGTAACAGGCCATGCCGAACATCCAGAAGGGAAGCCAAGAGTAGCCGACCACAGCTGCCACTGCCTGGAAATACAAGTATAAGCCACTGCCTGGGATCTCAACTCCCCAGAACTTGGAGTGCAGGGATATTTTATTGAGCTCAGCGTACATTTGCCTGTTAGTCTCAACATTTGGCATACACGCTTCCTTTGAGCATAAATAAGAAAAGCCTTGACAAAGAACATGCATAGAAAACAGACTCCTCAAGATGTTCTAGTATAATTTACTGGCTCCTCACAGTCAAATAAAAAGGTACCTAAATGAAGAAGTTCATTTCCTTGGGTTAATATTGCCAATGAAATTGAAGGTGTTTTTGAACAGTGATTTTAAAACAGCACGAAAACACGATGACTGTCTTTAGTGTTTACTGATAAAGAAAATACCTAGGCCTTTTCATGCATTCCCAAAACACAGCAGTCCTGCCAGTGCTGTTCGTCTCAGTATCACATTAAATTGTTTTTCCAATTCAAGTAGTCTTTTTTTTTTTTTTTTTTTTTTTAAATGACATCAGTAATTGCAATTCAATAACATTTGCTGGGATAGCTCTTACCTTTAGACATTATTCTGGCTGGGAAGGAGACCATGCACTGCAGCACCCTGGAAAGCTCAGAAACATGAGCTCGGCCTCAAAGAGCAGGTCTTGCTTGCAAGCTCACCCGTATTAGGGAAAGACTGGAAAGAAAATGATTCCGCGATTTCCTCACAAGGCAGAAATAGGGCAAAAGGTCCCTGCTAAGATATTCCAGTGTGACTTTAGAAACATTGTGACATTTCTGTGAACTTAGGTATAAAAACGTATACTTGGTGCCTGAGAATATTGTGCGGCTAGATTAAGTTAACAATACCCAGCTCAGTGAAAAAGGCCAAATCAATCCAGGCACCATTCCTAGGGTCTGAATTAAACCCTATTTGAATATATAAATCAAACTCTGAACAAGGATGAGTTTTGCTATATGAACCTGCAACAACCTTTGAGCACTTCAGACAGCAAAGGCTGGAGGTATGCAAAGTACCTGTGCAGGGGTACATGTTGTCAGCTCACCTTCAGGCAACATAAACTGGGTAGCAACACCAAGACTGCATTTCCTGACATTAATCATCTGTTTCATGTCACATCAAGAGGATTTTTCAATGTACTGTTTTCCAAGACCATTTCCTCACTGTTCCTCCTCTCCTGAACATACAACCATAATCCCCGTGCTGCAGGCTGATGGGGAAGAGACAGTAAAATTTCCAGCCCTTTCCTTCCTCCCTCACTGCTTTCCCACATGGGCTGCCCGAGCACTTGCTTCAGAGTAGGATTTTGCCTTTTTCATCACAATTCAGATTTATTGACTCTCAAAGTCTCACGATGACCTCTAATTTTCCCTAACAAACATAACCACAAAGCTCTCAGGCTCCGTATCTGCCAAGAACAATCAATACTGTTGAATAAAAACCAGCCTATGGATCACAGCGGCCCTTGCCTCTGCCTAGCTAAAAGGTTTTATGCAGTTTCAGCTTGTTCTTGGGTGAACCAGCTCTTGGGTAATTAAGAGCTCAGATGCCCCTGCACAACCCTTTTTGCATGGGTAAACTGCCTCAGGATATATCGAACTCTAGTCACAAGGAGGTTAAAGCTGCCTGAGTCTGTAGGATATGCTGAGCTGAGCAATGGGCTGGAAGGAAGACGCCATTAGGCTAAAACTCTATCAGAGCAGTCAAGTGATTGCGTTTTAGTCAGTAACTCCATCTCCGCCACAGCCCTACCGAATACATCCAAGTTAGCCACTGCCAGCTGCATCCCAGCTTTGCCATTAGCCCACACTAGGATGACTTTCCGCTGATTAAATGCATTCATCTGACATGACGACAAACTCGTCTTTTCTGGACAGTAACTCAGAAATGGGCTGAATACAAGGATAAGGAAAAACAACAGGTAAAGGAAGGTGTATCGAGAAAGGCTGTGGGTATACTCGAGCTTCTGTTGGCTGCCTGAAGTTTTCAGGCTTTAACAAGGACTGCAACAGCAATTTAGCCCTTTCGCTGCAGTTCCAAGGCAAGAAAGAAATGGGGAGCTGCAGAGCAACCAGTGGCCTGGGGCCATCCTGAATTAGCGTGGACCCCTCCCAGTGCTCATTTACAGGACAATTTCCATAGGCTTTTCTCTGTATGCGCTGATTTAAAAATCAGTGCAGAACGTGAAAATAATGACCTTTCGGCCTAGTAATATTTTACATTCACTTGTAGTTTAAGTCATTGAGAATAACAGAGAATTAGGATGTCTGGTCTTGTAGATAAAGTGAATTTAGTCCAAAGAGCTTTATGGCCTAAGAGCAGCCTTCCCTGCACCCCCTCCCTTTTTCTTCTCCTTTTAAAAACTGAGATTACAACAACACACTAAAAGCCGTAGCAAATTCTCTTCATTAGTTCTGTCTAGCAAGTGGCTGTGTTTGAGATTCGCATCTACAGAGAAAGCCCAGAACACGCCACAGATCCATCAACATTTTCAAAGGTGAATGAATAAAGTACTCTGAGACCAGAGCAGCTGTTTCAATTATAGCATTAGCAGCCCAAGCCCTAAGCACTCAGTGCTCCTGGAAGCCCAAGGGTGCATAGGGAACAGAGCCATCTTTATGGATTATAATTAAAAGACCAAGGCCAAATGCACATTCAGAGCAAACAGGCAGCAAATGCTTTGGTTGCAGTTGGTCATTTTCTGTTTCAGCCTTCCAGATTTTTGTTTTTGCTTTGCAAATGTGAACAAACCCCTTTCAGAGTATGCCAAGTACAAGCAACCCCAGCATTCCTATCCTGCTGTTTATATGTTTTGCAATTTCTACTCCGTGGGAAAAAAAAAAATAAAAATTAAGGCACCTTCTCCTCTCCCCTCCTACTTTCACAGGGACAAGTTTGTATCCCGAGGCACTTAGCAGATGCAAAATGTTCATTTCCAAGCAGGTAATGTCCCATGTAAATCATCGCTCGATTGCAACAAGAGAAATGGTGAATCTATGTATTACATTTCATGCCTGCTGATGCGAACCATGTAAATTCAAGAACTTGCCTTACATCTTTTGTTAGTCAGCCATCTAAGTTCTCAGACAGCAATGATTATACAGAAAATAATGGAGATGGTTCAAACACACACACAGAGATTCCTCCCTTGAGGGAATTTCTGTTCAATCACACACAATCGAGTGGACAAACAAACCAGGTTCAATTTTACTAAACTCTGACTAAACAAAAAGTCAGTTTTATTCCTCTGACCATACTGATACACCAGCATAATGTAGTTACTTCTGGAACGAGACCTGTCAGTGGTTTAACAGAGCACTACAGCATAATGTAATCCCCTGAGCTTGAACATGATGTGCCAGGGAAAGGCACTCTGAAGTCCTCAACATACCACTAAATAAAGCTTCAGGATGTCTGCTTGTTATGAAAGCGGGGAAGCAGAGATGCAACACACAGGACTCTGCTAAAGGCCCACAGAAATTGCAGCCTGGGGTCAAAGCCGTGGATGTGGCAACCCGTCTGAGCAGCAACACTCTTTCTAGGACGGATGGATGGGGCAGGCCCTTTTCTGCTAGAAGCCCTGAACTCTGTCTCCATAAACATCCCACTTCGGTTAACTCGGACATGAATTCTGCCAGTAAAAGAAAGATTTCTCAACCCTACAGTCACATGAGGAAGAATAGCTTCCAAATACTTTGATAAGTAGATGTTAGATGAATAGCTTAGATAATGACAGTACGGACTGGAGCATCTGACACACAAGGAGAGGCTGAGAGAGCTGGGATCGTTTAGCCTGGAGAAGAGAAGGCTCAGGTAGCATCTTATCAATATGTACAAATATCCTGTTTTGGCTCTGCTTTGAGCAGGGGGGCTGGACTAGATCATTTCCAGAGGTGCCCTTCAACCTCAACCATCCTGTGATCCTGCACAGCGACAAGATGCTCCACGGACTAAAGATCTCCGTCTTCACTGCTGTTTTCTCTAACAAAGTATGCTGGTGCTCCCCGATCAATGGTATTGGAGGCTCAACAGTAAACATCTTCAATTTTTCTTTTTCAGCTATATACACAGAGCTTCAGTTGAATGAACTTAAATTGCACTGAAAAAGGATACATGGATAAGAAAATGCATTATTATCAACTTACTGAAGTAATTTGTGCTTTTCTCCTGTTGATGTAGGCCTTGAAAATGCAAAGAGCTAGAAGAGCAACAAGAGCTATTAATAAAGCTTCTGTCAAATGTTTCAAACCTCACTCCTGTCTGAAATTCATTTCAGAGTGAAAGAACGATTTTCCTGTTGAATGTGCAAAAGTTAGTAAGTCTCAAGCAGCCTTTCCCCGGAGGGAAACCCTTCAGACCCTATTAGACATTCTGCTCTGTGCTTGGTTTACCTCGTACTTTGTTTTTCCGGTCACTATTCTCTATGAACCGAGGGGGGAGGAAGAAAGGAGAAAAGGTTATTTCTTCTTGTTACTTTGTGTTAGCAACATGCAACATTCAAAACTCTGAAATGTATACAGGTCTTTGTAAACAGGGCACTGGAGAATACGGACAGATCATTTCCAGGCTAGAAAGTTCATCTGTTGGCAAGTGAGTCAAAGAGCAGGAGCCAGGGAGAAGGACAGGGGGGCAGCTGGAGAACCATAGCCCTGGCTAGCAATGAATCAGGCAGAGCACAGACAAGCACGGGGGTAAGAGCAAGATGGCCAAAATACATGCAAGAGCACTAGCTGCCTCAGACACGATGCCCCAGAGGCAGCCAAGACTGTGACCACATTCTCGCTGTGGTTGTAGTTTGTGGTTCACGCCAGATGGGAAAACAGGTGCTCTTGGGACACTTCTGGATGAAAACAGCAGCACAGCGCAAGACAAAAAAAACAGTGTATTTAAATACCTGAAGACCAGCATGGACTGACTCTTTTTCTATGTAAACTTCTGCCTCAGCCTTGTATTGTTTTCCCTTTCCTTCAGCCCTTGGGATGCCAGGGTACAGCCAAGAGTCAAGAGCAAAGAAACACTCTGTGTGCTGTTTAGCATTCTCTAAAGGGCACCAGGCAATCTGCGAAACGTTTCAGGAAGAAAGCTGCTGAAAAAAAGTAGAGTGATTTTTCTAGGGTGGAAAACCGAGCTGCACAAATTACAGTCCAGAGGAGACCTCAGATGTTGTTCTTTTCCTGAGATAATCTTTACGAATAATTCTGTGCTTACAACCGTCACAGAAATATCTGTTAATATCAGAAAGAGAGTATAACTGAAACTTAAAGGCCTGAATCAGAAATCCTATCTAAAAATGCCTGAGGAAAAAAATACTATACCAAAAGGAGTTTTAATAGTGAATTTCAACATCGTCATTTTCTGGGAAATGAGGAGACGGAGATGGGGACCCACAAGAGAGGAAAAGAAAAAAGAATGGGCACGAGGTGAAGAAGGCAGGTTAAAGACAGGACATAGGCTCCTGAAATAAGCAATCTGTGTAGAAATGGGTGAGACTAGTGAACTTCTGTTCATTTAAAGAGAGGGAAAAAAAAAAATCCATTACAGTGGAGAGACCAGACTAATGCCCCAGCTCTTGCAATCCTAGTGACTGTTCCCACTCTTATGTTCCTAACTTTAAGTCGTATGCTCTAACTCAGCCAAAAGCTGATGGTGATCAAAAGCTGTTTGCTTCTAACAGCTTTTTAGATTCGAAGAGTTCATCAGGGTCAAAGCCTTCTCCCACCCTCCTTTTTCATTTCTTTTTCTTTTTTTCTTTTTCTTTTCTTTTTTTTAACTGTCAAGTCTTTAGATTACCAACCCTGACACAGGTTTTCACCTTCTGAAGACAGACTGGACTTGGATGTTGGACTACTGTTTCAGCTGTCTCTCTAAATTCTACTGAAAGGCACCTGCTAAATATGAAAAAAAAAAACAAACCACCATCTATTTTTATGCAAAAGAACTACAAAATTCACTTGAGTTCAATACCCCCTCATTTCTAAACTTATCCTGAAGAAAAGGTAAGGACAATATGTGGATTATGTGTATCGGCAACGAAGTCAAGGTGTCAACAGAAAGGTAGGTAGGGAGCCAGGGCAGCTGAGGCGACAGTCAAAAGAAGTCAGGTGAGGCACACAGAGAAGGAAAACTTCTAGAAATAAGAACAAGTGACACACACAGACATAACCGCAATAGACAAGGGTGCTGTATTCATATTTATGTGATGTCTGATGAAATACAAAAGATGAAGATTCATATTCTCACCCTAGCTATTCCTTCCCCATTTCAGGGCAAGGTTCTCTTGAAACTCATGCTGGGAGTCTGTGCAGACTGTGAAAACTAAATCCTTTTCTTGCCACTAAAAATTATTCCTGCAGTTTATGGTTGAAACATACTGGAACTGCAGGCAGACATCTCTGAATAAATGGAACACTTAGTCTCCAAAGAGGCTGGTTCCACTTAATGCATTAAAAACAGCTAAAAAATGCCAGAAGCACACTAAATGTCTGCAGTCTTTCGAGTCGTGACTGAAGAATAATGAAAATGGGCATGACCCTGCTTCTGACCAGATCTAGGATTACCCACAGCTATGCGCTATTGCACCAGCCACCACAAGTGGGGTAATGACGAACTTGGCAAGTATTTGTACAAGTTTCCCATAAAGGTTCAGATTCCTTTCTAAATTCTTCTTTCTTATCTGAACAGATACAGCCACCCTCCGCCTTGATCCAAAGAAAGTTTCTTGATGGAGCCTCTGGAGTGCTGTAACAGAGTTTTCTCCTAAGCTGTTTTTCTTATGCATATTTTCTTCATCTCTCTTCACTTGCATAGGGCAGAGAACTAGAGCTGAAATCATTTATATTCTGCAGAGGTGGGTTTCTGTGGGAATAATGTATGAAAGCAACAGCTGGCCAGAACAGCACTTTTAGATGTTCTTTTAGCTAAGCCTGCTAAGAAAGTGCATGCAAGCTGACAATGTACAGCAGCTGTGTCCAGCCTGTGCTAGACACTACAACTTGAAACACTCAGCAAAAACTGCCAGCAGCTGAACTTAACACACATTTGAAAAGTTTTCCTTTAACAAGACCACCAGTAACCCACGGGGGATTCCACTGGCCAATTACTGGGGAAAGGCCTTCAGCAGTATTACTCAACCTTACAGTCTGGTGTGGCATTAGAGATGAGGTCACCATTACCAACAGAATTCAGTCTTTCAAGCAAACACATTAAAAGTCTCAGCTGCAGATGCATCCTTCTTCTCAGGGGATGACGAAGGCAAGTTGAGCCGAAACTCTTCTGGCAGTGCAGGTGTCCCTTTACAGAGAGAGTCTGGATGGGAGATGGAATTCTCGTCTTCCAAAGCATGTGAAAACACACAAAAATAATGCTGGGATACAAAAAAAGAACTAGTAAACAGTCAGAATTGCTTTTCACTACAGCTTCTCTATTTAGAACTGTGTCACTCCATACCAGAATGAGAAGCAGGAATTTTCAGTAAAAGGGAAATTCTAAAAGAAAAGAAAAATTACATGTCACAAACAAGTATTTATGCCTATTCAGAGGCTCCTGACACGTGAGAATTCCTGGGTTCCAAAAATTTGTATTAAAAATCAAAAAAGAAGCCTTGAATCTCAGCTTTGGAACAAAGAAGCAAAATTAAAATAAGTAGAATGATACATCAGTGGGCATTTAGCATTATTTGGATATTTCCTTTGGATCCTTCAGGATTCAAATGTGTACTAGTAATTACAATTTTTCTTTTTGCTATTCTACAACTGATGACTAAATATAGGTATGTTCCTACAAAAGGCCTCAACATAATTTCACGGAAAAAAATTACATGAAACTTCCAAAACAGGCAAACCATGAAACTGGCAAAACTTGGTTCAGGTCTGGATTCCGCTAAATCGGAACAATTATTATTAGATGTCTATACTCTATTGCATTATAAACAACAATAGTTTCTAATAATATTGTTATAGCAAGAGTCCCCATACAATGCTGAGCTTTACAAATCACTTTTCTTATAGCAACAGCATGATATGGTCTTTGAAAATGTTATGTTATTGGTAGCTTCGTGATGCAATTTATTCATGGGTGAATTCTGGCCAGCAAGCAGACTTTGCTCTTTTTGATTTTTCCAGCATCACTTCTCAAGGGAAAACAAACTGCTTCCTGAGGCAAGGACATTTGTACTTTGATCAAAATTCTGTGAAATGATAATTTTCAACATACTGTTTGAGCCCAGCTCTGCTCAAGAACCCATGCTGTAGGATGAAAAGCAATTTCCTGAGCATAAATTCAGGCTTCACATCACTGACTTCTCCTTTAACAAAAAACTAATGTGGAAAGCTTCAGTATCATTTGCTAGCTTGCCAAGAGACCCGTTTACAGCATGTGTTTGGTGCTTTTCATCCAGAGTTAAAAAGGCTCGCTCCAAACGGGCGCTGGCTACGAGCGTAATGCTGGGTTAGTAAAAAGTTCCACCTTTCACACCCTCCGGTGGCCACCCTCTCACCTTCGTGCACCTGACTGCGTGCTCTTGAAACAACAGGCTGTTGCACTTTATACACGCGCAGGCGTCCGGAAGGGCGAACTGCCCTGTGCTCGGCACGGG
Organism: Nipponia nippon; assembly: GCF_047370975.1. Classification (NCBI taxonomy): domain Eukaryota; kingdom Metazoa; phylum Chordata; class Aves; order Pelecaniformes; family Threskiornithidae; genus Nipponia; species Nipponia nippon. Next base: position 18,093,263 of record NW_028262358.1, read on the forward strand.
CTCAGCAGGAGCTATTAGCCTGCTGACACCACAAGCTACTCAAACAGCTCTGCGGTAGGTGCAGCAACTAAAAGCATCACTCCCTAGGTTGTCCCTGTTCCATCCCGTCTCTCAGGCAAGAGGCATAGTAACTCCTCACGTGTTCCTTGTTGTTCAAGATGCGTCAGAGTTTCCCTGCTGTTATTCAGATTTCTCAGTGGTAATTCTCATTCTGTTTGCTTACAAGAGTATTAGAAAAAACAAATTATATCCACCTCAACACAAGTGCATTTCTACCTTTAACAGAATAGGTTCAGTGAAGGTAGTCAATAAACTACAAGCAAATCTGGTGACAAGTGAAACAAACTGCAAGTTGCAGTTTGAGTTGCCATTACCTTTGGATCAGAGATCCTCTTACATTTCTCTAGCGAAAATGAAATACCCATTACACGTTTAAGTGATGATTTAATTGACCAAAATCTTGAAATGCTTATAATTTAAACTTTGTTTTAAGGTGCTTTACTTTTTGCCTTCGACATAAAAATATGCAAGTCTTGCGACCACTGCATAGACACACAAATACTTCAGTAATTCAAGCCTAAGTGTTCGTGTCCTATCCTGGGTGACTAAGTCAGGGAATAATAGCAATGAGGTTTAGATTGTCAAAGCTTGCAAAAAGTGACAGAAAAAACCCTGAAAAATATTAAATGTGTATTTATCGAAATATCATTTGGAAGATGAAGAAGGTGCATTGTCTGGCTCTAGTCAAATACATGCAACAAGCGAAGATACCGAGTTTACAACTACCTCAAAAGACTTCTTAAATGGTCTTCAAAATAAGGAGACAGAAAAAGAGGGTGGGAAGAATTCACTTCCATGAAGAGCATGGTAATACCTCGATGCTCTAATCCAGTCTGAGGCACCTCTGTGTGGAAAACATGGTAGAGACACTGCAAGGACACACCTGCTCCAAAGTACTGGAACTATTTGGAGGAGCTGAGAAAAGGCTGCAGGTCTCCTTTCTCTCACAACCCAGTACTGTCAGAAAGCATGTATTGGCATTGCCACTTCTCACATTTTCATCAGCTATCCTGTTTCAATTTGAAAATCTATTCAAACGGATGCTCCTATTTCCCCAGCTTTTATTTGAAAGGAGAAAATAATTTGCAAAGTTTCACTTCGAGAAAGCTTTATGTGTAAGCTCTGGTACAATATTCTCAGCCTATCTCCGTCATCTTCATCTTGGTTCTGCTGGACTGACAGGCCTGGCTGTTCTCTACAGAGCAATTACGGAGTTGAGGCAGCACTACAAATAGTTGCTCATTGCCCACCAGCCTGACCCAGCTATGACCTTAACAGCAGCTTTTTATTAAGAAGCAGAAAGCAAGGTTAGTATCCAGCATCTCTTTATTCCTGGACCTACCCACTCGCTCCGCAAACAAGAGTGCCAAGTAACGTCAGGGGTAAGGGAGATCGCCATGATCTGGGCACTAAGCGTAGGCTTCTCAAAAACAGGCACTGAGACGTGGTTGAACTTTACCCCAGATGAAGTCAGGGATGAACACACTTGCTTCACTGGGACAAGAGGCAGACAAATGTTCGTACTTTTGAAAATCCCACCTGGGTTCATTAAGAGTTATGGCAAGTTCACCGACTCATTTCAAAAACAACCTGAAGAGCCTTTGGACAAAAACAATTTTCGATCCGTGCAACAAATGATAAAGTGTTCAAAATCTTTCCATTTTCTTCACATAAAGAATACAGTATTTCAATGTTCTATTTAACCTGCAGTTACTCTAACCTAGTGCATCAGGGAACAGCACAACACCTGATCCTGAACTTCACCAAAACACCCACAATCAACCAAATCAATCCATTAACTGCAGTACCTGATACATCTATATGGCACTTAAGCGTCCACCCACACACCACAAAACTAACATTAGTCATCGGCTTGACACCTTCTAAATCCCTCAAAGATCATTTGCAAACTATGACTTATGGTAGCAGTATCTTGGAGCTCTTTGATTTAAGGCACTTAAGAATCAGACTCTTCCAGCCCACAGCAAACAGTTCTTGCGCAGCGATGTTATGCAGAGTGGCTGAAAAAGCAGCGCGCTCGCAGGACGTTCATTAGCTCTAATTGAGCTAGTGTCCTAACCGTTGTCTGACACTAGCGTGCGCTTCCTTTTAAACCTTTTCTGTGAGAAACCCCCTCGTAGGTAATCCAGAGCCAGTCCTGTAAACATCTCTCTCCATCAGATTCTCCTATAATTAAATATCAGAGAGGACACCTGCTGGGCATGTTTCCCTCTGTACAATTCTGTGTTCAAAAAGCCTTCTGTTGTTAATCAGCACTGATTACCAATCTCTTTGGTGGTAATTGGTGTTATCATGCTGCAAACCACAGCTCTGGGAGACGTACAAAGTTTCAGTAAAGGGCATGGCCACAATCCCGGTTTCCGATCCACGTGGATCCACTCCAGCGTCACAACAGTTAGTTAATGCTCACAGTACTGTAATTTGACAGAATGAAAGCAAATTTTGTCACTTTACAATGCATTAGAACATGTCTTTCTGTAACACGTCTTGCTTAAATCCTCAGGGCAGTGTCCTAAAAACAGAAATTTGATGCTGTCGGTGCCAAACTTGGTTAGTGAGTGAATGTGCTGGCAAACACAGCTCTTGAAGCCATCGATCAGACAATGCTTCTCTGCTCTTTTCAAGTTTTGATTACTTCATGAAATTTTTACATCTTTTCTTCCCTCAGAATAAATGGCATATATTGAAGAATTCTTTAAAAAATCGTTTTTCCCTCTAAGGGAAACAGTTTTCCTTCTAGTACATGTGTACTGTTACCTTTAGTTTCATTTTAAAACAGGAAAAAGAAAATACTGTGAAATTCAGTGTAGAAGGTGTGCTGCGGTTTTAACGGTAAAATCTCCCACAGTACAGCAAGAACGTAACACAGCAAAATAAAACTGGTTGCTATTGGATTTTTAGATTTTGGGAGAAAGAGGATGGGACTGAACATTTACCATCTTTCCCCAAGTCTGCCACAAGCCATAAAGCCAAATGCTCAATTGGTATTTTATGTTCTACCAAGGGAAGGCTGGAAAAAATGTGCTGCACAAATTAAATACCTAAGGGAGGTTACCCTAGAAGAAAAGGTCTTAGTTTGCAAGTAAATCCTTAGATTAATACTGTTAACAGATGCATTTCTACTTATTGTTTGGTAATTTAATAGCTCAGTCTTAGGGAAAACAGGAAGTAGGAAGAAAAGCAAAATTAACAATCATTTCAGACAGCTCTAGTTCATCGTTCCACTTTTAGTCTGTTCTATGCAATTACACTGAGGCTGCTTGAGGTCTCAAAAGTGTTGATAGTAAGTGTTTCTCAAAAAATTTTCTTGCCCCAAACTCTGAAACACTCTGGTGGCTAATGCTAAGGACAGTCTGGCTAAAAAGAAGAGGACTTTGCTCTCACAATTTGCTAGCCGGGTGAGGGAGGCGATTGTCCCGCTCTGCTCTGCACTGGTGCGGCCTCATCTCGAGTACTGCGCGCAGTTTTGGGCGCCGCAGTACAAAAAGGATAGGAAGCTACTAGAGAGTGTCCAGAGGAGAGCCACAAAGATGGTGAAGGGTTTAGAGGGGAAGCCGTACGAGGAGGGGCTGAAGTCACTTGGTCTGTTCAGCCTGGAGAAGCGGAGACTGAGGGGAGACTTCATCTCAGCCTACAGCTTCCTCACGAGGGAAGGAAGAGGGGCAGGCGCTGATCCCTTCTCCCTGATGATCAATGATAGGACCCGAGGGAACAGCAGGAAGATATGCCAGGGGGGTGTAGGTTGGACATTAGGAAAAGGTTCTTCACCCAAAGGGTGGTGGAGCACTGGACAAGCTCCCCCCAGAGGTAGTCAAGGCACCAAACCTGACAACATTCAAGAAGCATTTGGACAACACCCTCAGACATATGGTGTGAATTTTGGGGTTGTCCTATGCAGGGACGGGAGTTGGACTCGATGATCCATGTGGGTCCCTTCCAACTCAGGACATTCTATGATTCTATGACTTCAATTGAAAAATCCCTTTTTCAGTTTAGAAGGCCAAATCAAAATCCCACCTTGGTCAGCAGCACGAGGGCATTCCAAAATGCACCCCTCTGTGGTACCTGCTTCATTTTACGTAACATACTATGTGCAAGGGGAAAGCAAGCAAGAGGGTGAGAAAGGCTCTGTTGACTGGGATATTCACCTGGAAGTCACCAATCCCCAGTTCAGCGGCGTTCTATATTCGTTATTCAGACTGATACTGCTGCCAGGAGAAATCAGAGCTATAGTTCCAACACACATTGCCATTGGCTGTGAGACCTTCTCTAAAACACCAGTTAAGTTTTGCCCCATCAAACTGCACAGATCATAACTTACAAAAACACTACTGGTTGCCAGAAGCGGTTCTTTCTTTTATTTCTGTCTTTCTCCTCTTCAGCATTTTCCTTCTCTTCCTCCTCTTCTCCTTCCCCAGTGTTGATGGTGTAGGAAGAAGAGAAGTGGATCAGCAGTTCGGTAGGATCAGGCAATAAAATTGTCTTCCAGCTTTTTTATTTTTTATTAAAAGATAATTATGACATTGCCTTTGTCATGCTCTTTTTACAACAGCCAAAAGGTTGAAAGCAAAAGAAAAGTTTGGTCACTGACTCATCTCTCTGTGAGGAACAGAGAAACTACAGAAGGTTTTTATTCAGGGGTTTTGTTTTGTTTCTTTCTTCTCTCCTGCCTGTCTTTCATTACAAGAAGATCAGGCCTCTCCTCGCACTGGAAGGCTTGTTAGGTGGTAGGTTATGACTCCACAAAAGCTATAACCTTGCTGTACAAGCAGCCCTGAGGGAATATTAAGTCAGGAAGACACAAGGTTTATTTTCAACTCCTGAGAAATAAGGTGTAGAAAAAAAACACTTTGCAAAAGCTGTCTCGCCATTCATCTGAAGGCTGAAGAAGCTGCAGCTGTGGCCACTATGATAAGGGGGTTCCTCCAGACCAAAAGATAAAGAAATAAAGATTTGGTTTTGCTTTTCTCTTGCCTCAGAAATACAATCCTATCCCTCCCTTTAGAAAGTGGCAGGAGGGAAGGGAACCAAAATTCCCTTTAAAAGCAGTGAACATAAGCAACACATTTTCTGCATTCGCCACCTTTAAAATGCTGAGCTAATTCAATGCTCACCATGATCCCTGGGTGCTGCTGAGGTGACATGTAACGAAGGCAGAGGAGGCTGAAGAGATCAGGAGGGAGCTGCCGCTAGCACAACAGCAACAAGAAGACCTAGTGCCAAACCGGTCGGTGGAGGGGAGGCTCCATCAGCAGCATCAGCTGTAGGCAAGCACAGGGAGGCCCTGGGAAGGAAGAGCAGCTCTCAGGAGAGCCTCGGCTTGTCTTCACACTGCTTGTCCCTGTAGCCTCTCCCAATTTGCGTGGTACAGAGATGATACCAAATGCTCGCCTTCCTCTCTTTTTGGACCGAGTTACAGTTCCGTAGCTCTGAAGAGGATCGGCCCAAGTGCATACCCCACATATTTTGTCAGGGTTCTCCCTTCTCTTCTAAAGTCCTTTCCTCAAGTACCACAGATCACTGTGCAGATAGATGCAGGTAAAACAAGGAGACACTATGGATGGAGGCTGCGAAGCAGAGACTGATGACTTCAATCTGCTTCAGGGCTTTTAAACACAGAACGACACTCATTATTTCAGCATTTGCTCAAGTCTATTACTTTCTTGTTGGTCTTGCTGTTCTCTCCTGAAAATTGTGCTGGACAGTTTCAAGCATACATTCTTCGGGAGTTCACATAATGTGCCTTGAGCAAGTCTGCAATGAAAGCCTAACCTTTCTCTGTACATAACGATGCAAGAGCAAAAAGGTCTATCCTACTTTGTAGGGTTTTGTAAAGTATAGAGGGAAAGTGATCTTATTTCATTCTCCTCCTGCACTTTTCAACTCCTGAGAAAATGATTCTGCATCTAGCCTAAACAGAAGTGAAGTGTCTCAGCTGCTTTGACCACAGTGCCATGCTGTCTAGGAGACAATGGCTGACAGAAGGTATGGATGGGTCCCTCTTAGGATATCATTAAAGTTAAGCTCCTTTTGCATGACGAACTTGAGTACTAAGGAACAACAGTTTCCATGGGCAGCACAGGGAAATTCAGAAACTGATCTAAGCACTAAGAAAGTCCAGAGGGTGTCTAAACCAGTGCGACTTATGCCATCACTTGACCTTCTCCTTGAAAATATTAGCAAAATCTAAATTGGTAGGTCCTCCAACGTGGAGCGTTCTACCTTAACACCCTGTGATTCTTTGATATCATGATTAAGTTGCCAACTAAGCAAACATTACCAACTAGTAACAGAAGGATAACAAAAAGCAGAAGAATACAACAAAGACTATAGGATAGGGGATTGCTGTAGTTGTATGTCAAAGTAGTCTGTCCTCTGTCACAGGTTACACCTTCATAAATTACTGCTTCTTTGCAGATACTTGACAAATTTATACCTGGTTATGTATGTTGAGGGACTCCACTGAGGTGGACTGCACTGTCTCTGATACTGGCTTTTTCTTACTGACAGAAATCATTTGATCTTGCAGAGAGTGCCAGAATTCTGGAAAGCCAGTGAGAGTTGTCCACCGCCAGCAAGAGTTCTGAAAAGATCAGGATGTACAGGCCACAGGATAACACCCAGATCAACATCTGGATGGTCAGAATTATCACTCATTTCTGAAAACTGAGGCAGGATTTGTTAATGCAGATCTGTTTCAAACTTTTTAAAGCTATGCTGCTTTGTTAGTCAGTCTAGAAAAATTCTAGATGAGGGTATGTGGTTACAGCAGAACTTATAATAGTACAAGTTAGCTCATAGTAATATAGGGTCAGCAAATACGCACCTATGGTAAAAAGGATGTGCAAATTTCACTGGCAGTCCTTAGACAAACCGTGGCTTGGGATCTTAGTGCTAAGATGATGACAAGTCCCATTTTGGAAGGGTACAAGTGGATGGTAGCAGCACAGAATGAAAAAAAAGTGTCCTGACTGGAGAAGATTTACAGATGTCTCCTAAACTACTCAATTTTGCAGTCCTAAATGTATAGGGAGAGATTTAATCTAATCTAAAGTCAAGTTTAACATGTCTTCTGTTTCCATTGTTGAAATCTTAGACATTGAAATAAGGCTTCTCGCTGGGCCTTACCGTGTATCAAACGTGGCAGCTTCTGCTAATGAACGTAACTGATTCAGTCTGGTTTTAGACCTGTTTAACAACATACAGAGCAATGACAGAATGGCTGTACTTAAAAATGTAGCACGCCTACGTTGAAAAATCACACTACATAAATAGAATTAAAATGATTAACATGATTGGCTCTCCCTGTCATTTAAAAAGAGGTGGTGGTGGGGTGTTAATTTTTTTCCCCTCAATTTAAGTAAGAAAGCTAACATAAGATCATACAGGACAAACCTCATTCTGTTTTTTTTAAGCAAAACTATGTTTTACACCACAAGGGATTCCAAGCAGCTTAGGTGGGTGTTTTGCCTATGTGGAAACTGTAGCATTTACTCCGTACCAGAAACAGAAACTTCTTCCACACAGCTCTAGGGAAAACCAATATCACCTCCAAGAAAAATCTCATGTAG